>NC_088382.1:137442500-137675000 GCF_037993035.2 Macaca fascicularis
GCAAATGCAGGTACACAGCCTGAACTAGAATCTCAGGAGATGGGGCCCGGAAAACTGTTTCAATCTGCCCTGGAGGGCTCGATGAAGTTTGAGTCCGTCTGCCTTCTCCATCATTCCCAGTGATCCTCTTCTGCAATCCCGGTGATACTTCTGAATCACAGATAAAATGATGCCCATCTCTGCTTAAAACCATCCAGAGGGGTCCTGCTATCTTCAGAATTAAGTCCAAAGCCATTCTTCCCAGTTGTCCATGTTCTGTGAGTTTTTTCAGTTGCCTTGTTCTTCTGTTCAAAGCACTGTTCACCCACCACCTACCCATCCACTGACACTGCTACCCACCAGCCTGCCATGCTCTTCTTCATCCTTTGTGGCTCGCCTTCTAGTAATCTCTGACCTCCAGACAAGGTTCCACAGGGGAATGGGAGTGCCTGAGATAATACTGCTCACTTCTGCGAAAATCACTCATCCTGCCTCTTAAATCAACTCCTTGAGGAATGGACCCATTATCAGTCTTGGTTAACAATGAATCCTCAGTGGCGACGTAAGTGCGCAGCATCTAATAGTGACTCAATAATCCTCAATCCCCCAAGCCCTTGATGGGGCTTGGCACAGTGGTTCACTCCTGTAATCCCAGCACTTTGGGAGGCTGACGGGAGTGGATCACAAGGTCAGGAAATCAAGAGCAGCCTGGCCAACATGGCAAAACCCTGTCTCTACTAAAAACACAAAAATTAGCCAGACGCAGTGGCAGGCACCTGTAATCCCAGCTACTTGGGAGGGTAAGGCAGGAAAATCACATGAACCCAAGAGGCAGAGTTTGCAGTGAGCCAAGATTGTGCCACTGCATTCCAGCCTGGGCGACACAGCAAGACTCCATCTCAAATAATGATAATAATAATCCTTTGATGAATGGTTGAATAAAGACCCATTCTGATGGAGTGATGGATGTTGGAGCATGAGTAGCAGAAGAAGCAAAAGTAAAGTTCTCAAACACCTTTCAAGAGACTCAGTTGGGAAGAGAAGGAAAGAGATGAATACATCAAGTGATTTTTATTTGGATTGATTTGATTGATTCAAATTTTATTTTATTTTATTTTTATTTTTATTTTATTTATTTATTTTTTTTTTGAGACAGAGTCTTGCTCTGTCATCCAGGCTGGAGTGCAGTGGCGTGATATCGGCTCACTGCAACCTCTGCCTCCCGGGTTCAAGCAATTCTCTGTCTCAGCCTCCCGAGTAGCTGGGATTACAGGTGCCTGCCACCACACCCAGGTAATTTTTTGTATTTTTAGTAGAAACAGGGTTTCACCATCTTGGCCAGGCTGGTCTTGAACTCCTGACCGCATGATCCACCCGCCTAGGCCTCCCAAAGTGCTGGGATTGCAGGCGTGAGCCACCGCACCCAGTCCAAATTTTACTTTATATTATCAAAGATAAAAGAAAGAATTAGTTTAGATGCTGATGGGACAGAGTTGAGAGAGGGAGAACTGAAGATACAGGAGCAAAGGAGATGATGTAGCCAGATGTAGGTATCTCTAGGGCAGATTTCATCTTCGTTCAGTGCCAGGAGCTCTCAGCTGTGTGTGGAACTGAGGTAAGGAAGAATGCATTCCCGAAAACAGCCTCACTTCCAGGTGGTGATTCTTCCAGGTAGGAAATTCAAATGCCAGGCCGGGTCTCCTTCTCTGGTCCTCTAACACAGCACAGGTTCATGTGCTCATGTGTGTAAATAGCCTGTTTAATTCTCTTTCTCTATTGCTAGATTCCTTGTGGGCAAAGACTGTCTTTCTCTTTCATAATTATATCCTGAAGACCAGGCATGATGTCCATTATCTGAAATTGTTTTGAATAAATGAATGAGCGTATAAACAAATGAATGAACAAATGCATGTATTTGCATATAGTTTAAGTTTCTACTTCCTGGGACTGTCAGTCTTTTTCACCCCACTCAGTCCTATATGCTGCCTCCTCAGCTCAAACCAAATCTCTTCCCCTATGTCTACCTACTTCATTCCAGACAGCAAAAACCTCAGCAATAGCTTCTCTGAATCTATCAGTCAGGATCTCCTGGTGAGAAATGGCAGAAACTCAGCTCAAATGGGCAAAAGCAAAAAAAAAAAAGTGTATTAGTTTATGTAACTGAAAAAGCAGGAATGACTTAATCTAGAGGCTTACACAATAGCCCGTCTCTATAGCTTCATCTCAGTCAGGATCTATCTCCACCTGGGGCAAAGGTGGCTGCCAGCCTTTGGAGACTTACACAAGCTTCTCAAAGACAGAACCCCTCTTTCCCTCCAAGGCAAAAGCATTAGGCAGGATTCCAATTGTCTCCCACAGTCATGTGCCCACTCTGAGGCCAGTGGATCAATCAGATCCCAGCCCCCAACCTGTGGTAGCTTTGGGGCCCCGCGGTTGGTAGCACCATCAGGAAGGGGAAAGACAAGTTCTAAAAGGAAAGGATGGGCACGCAGAAAGGAACAGCTGTTCTCTGCATTGACTCTGCAATTGTGGTGCTAAGCTCCTGAGAGCTATATAGAATGTAGCCCAGATGTTTTTAAAAACCTGGTTTTCAGAATTACCTTTTGTGAAATAGAGATTTCAAAAGTCCACTTAAGAACTGCTAAACCGGCCGGGCGCGGTGGCTCAAGCCTGTAATCCCAGCACTTTGGGAGGCCGAGACGGGCGGATCACGAGGTCGGGAGATCGAGACCATCCTGGCTAACACGGTGAAACCCCGTCTCTACTAAAAAAATACAAAAAACTAGCCGGGCGAGGTGGTGGGCGCCTGTAGTCCCAGCTACTCGGGAGGCTGAGGCAGGAGAATGGCGTGAACCCGGGAGGCGGAGCTTGCAGTGAGCTGAGATCCGGCCACTGCACTCCAGCCTGGGCGACGGAGCGAGACTCCGTCTCAAAAAAAAAAAAAAAAAAAAAAAGAACTGCTAAACCAGAATGTTCAGAGAGTGACACCTAGGATTTCATACTTTTTAAAGCTCCACAAGTAGGCCAACTTGGTGGCTAGATCTTGTAATCCCAGCACTTTGAGAGGCCAAGGTGGGAGAATTGCTTGAGCCCAGGAGTTCAAGACTAACTCTGGCCAGATGGTGAGACCCTGTCTTTACAAAAAAATTAAAAACTGACTGGGTGATGCATGCCTGAAGTCCCAGCTATGCAAGAAGATCCCTTGGGTCCCGGAGTTTGTGGAGGCAGAGAACTATGATTGCACCACTGCACTCCAGCCTGGGTGACAAAGTGAAACCCCAGCTCTAAAAAAAATACAAAGTGCCACAGGGGAAGGGAGAAACAAATAAGTTTAGGAATGAATGTCAGAGTAGATGGCAAGTGGCTTCTGAAGTCCCACAGACTTGAGTTTCAATCTGGCTGTGCCCCCAGATAGCTGCCTGACCTAGAGCAGACCTTGCTGTTCTGAGCCTAACTTTCCTGATGTGCAACAGGGAAAGAAATAAAGGAGTGGCCAGAAGAGTGTGAGAGCCGTATCTCTCTGCCAGTGCTTTTGAGACAATTAAATGAGAAAAGATATGAGAAATGGTCCAGCACAGGTTTAGTAAATGAGAATTTCTTTCCCTCTTTCTCTTCCCTCTTCCTTCCTTCCCTCCCTTCCTTTCCTTTCCTTCCTTCCTTCCTTCCTTCCTTCCCTCTCTCTCTCTTTCTTTCTTTCTCTTCCTTCCTTCCTTCCTTCCCTCCTTCTCCCGCTCTCTCTTTTTCTTTCCCCTTCCCTTCCCTTTCCTTCCTTCCTTCTTCTTTCCTTCTTTCCTCCCTTCCTTCCCTTTCCTTCTTCCTTCCTTCCTTCCTTCCTTCTTCCTTCCTTCCTTCCTTCCTTCCTTCCTTCCTTTTGATGGCATCTCACTCTGCCACCCAGGCTGGAATGCAATGGTATGATCACAGCTCACTGTAGCCTCAACCTCCCAGGCTCAAGTGATCCTCCTACCTCAGTCTCCCTAGCTAGGACTACAGATCCCCAGCTAATTTGAAAATTTTTGTAGAGATGGGTCTTTGCCATATTGCTCAGGTTGACCTCAAATTTCTGGGCTCAAGCAGTCCACTTGCCTCGGCCTCCCAAAGTGTTGGGATGACAGGCGTGAGCCACTGCTCCCGGCCTCACCTTCCCTTTCTAATGTATCACAAAGTCCTTTAGATTCTGCCTCTGAAACACTCTAGTCTCTGTCCACACATGCCCTGGCCCATTGCTACTGCTCTCTTGCTGCCTACCACCACCCTGTGCCTGGGGCTTTCTGCAGTATCTTCTCCCTGCAGGCTTCTCGAAGGCACAGGGGTAGGCTACTTCAAAAGCCAACTGAGCGGATCACTCTCCGACATATAGGAATTTAGTACTCTCCCTACTCTGATTATAAAGTACAATCATCTTCCTACCTGTTCAAGATCTGCCCCCAGATTACCTGTCCTGCCTCATCTCCTGCCATATCACCTGCTCTGATCTAGGTTACAACCTATGGAAGTAATTTCTAATGTCTCTGAAATGCTAGGCACATACTCCCCTTGGATCTCTACCCTTGCTCTTTCCTCTCCCTGAGTGATGTTCATGCAGCAACTCCCATCCCGTATCCTCCATGTCTCATTTTGAATGTCACTGCTTCATGGAAGCCCTCCCTGATCTCTACTTTCCTGGTTTCCCTTATCCATGGTTATCTTGATCACAATAGCCAGCAATCATTATCCACTGTGGTACCCTTCTCATTCGCCAGGCTATTCATGTTTCATTTTCTTTCACAACACCCCCTTAGAAAATTACACTTCCTCCTTTTACACTTCAGGGTACTGAGATTTAGAGTCAGCAGGTATCGTTCTCAAGGTCATAGCAATGCAGTGCGAAGATTCAACCCTAGGTCTTTCTGATTCCTTGTCACCAGCCTTCTCCACTTCTTGCTACTTCCCATCAACCACACCATATTGAAATTGCCTATTTCCCCCTCTTGCTTCCCCATTAGAATTGGAGCTACTTGCTTGTATGTCATGATGTCGTCCATGCTTAGCACAGGCTGGGTACATAGAACAGACCCAATTACATGGCTGAATAAATGCAGTCAGTGTGCTCAGGTGTTGAGATCCATGGCCAGAAAGAAACTGGTGATAGATTTATGCCCAAAGGAGTTTGTACCTGCCTGGTTGCTTGAGGGTTAAAATATAGGACGATGACTCAGAGCTGGAGACAACCTTAGCATTCGCTTTCTAGATGAAGCACCTGAAGAAGATGCAATCTTCCTGAGATTCCTCTACCGGCTTTTGGCTGAATTAGCTTACGACCTCAGGGCCCTGGTTGAATCCTAACTGATATCAAAGCAAAGTAAGACCTCAGGTCTTCTGAGATGCAGGATGTTGCCTTACTACTGAGATGCAGTTTTCAAACTCACCCCATTTCCAAGTCCGTGTCAGGTCTTATCCCTGCACCCAGACTGACCCAGTCAACAAATATTTATCAGTCACCTCCAATAAATAAAGGAGGCACCAGTGTGGAAGAAACAGAGTCAACAGTCTAGTGGAGAAGAGTGGCATGATACAAGTATTTGCATACGTAATTACCTAAACAAATGCAAAGGCACAAAGTAGTGGGGTGAGGAAGTACAGAGTATGTGGGGGCATCTGACAGCCTAGGAGTTCCAGGAAGGTTCTCAGCCAAGACATGGAGGGTGGGTAGGAGTTAGGTAAGCCAAATATCCTGAGACCCTGCTATGGGAGAGGGGAGACATGCTCAGGAAATGGAGAGCAAAGCAGAGTGGAAGGAGCAGGAAGGACAAGAGAATTTCTGCCCCTGGGGGAGACCCATGGGTGGGCCCAAGCCAGATCCTCCAGCGCCCTCGCAAAACAGTTTGGACAGTTGTCTAAAGACAAACTCCTCAGTGGGGAAGGTCACATTGATCATCTCACCAGGGCTGTCTGTGTCCTGTGGTCAAGGTGGCACCATCCCCATGGTCAAGGGGAAAGTAGGTCAGGCATGGTGGCTCACGCCTATAATCCCAGCACTTCAGGAGGCCAAGGTGGATCACTTGATGTCAGGAGTTTGAGACCAGCCTGGCCAACATGGTGAAACCCCATCTCTACTAAAACACAAAAATTAGCTGGGCGTGGTGGCGTGGGCCTATAATCCCAGCTACCTGTAATCCCAGCTACTTGGGGAGCTGAGGCAGGAGAATCACTTGAACCCAGGAGGCAGACATTGCAGTGAGCCGAGACTGAGCCACTGCACTCCTTGCTGGGTGACAGAGCGAGATTCCGTCTTAAAAAAAAGGGGATGTGGGTGGGGGCAAAGTCATGGTGCTGAATGTTAGGACACCGGATTTTCTTTTTTTTTTTTTTTTTTTTTTGAGACAGAGTTCGAGTCTCTCTCTGTCGCCATGCTAGAGTGCAGTGGCACAATCTTGGCTCACTGCAGCCTCCTCCTCCCGAGTTCAAGCGATTCTCCTGCCTCGGCCTCCTGAGTAACTGGGATTACAGGCACCTGCCACCACGCCTGGCTAATTTTTGTATTTTTAGTAAAGATGGGGTTTCATCATGTTGGCCGGCTGGTCACGAACTCCTGACCTCAGGTGATCTGCCCACCTCAGCCTCCCAAAGTGCTAGGGTTACAGGTATGACTGGACACTGGATTTTCTGCACTGCAATTATCTCCCTCCAGGCCTTAGTATCCTGCCTGTAGCATGGGTCAGTAAGTCCAGACCAGGTAATGTCTGGTCTTAATAGACATTACTTAAAGCAGTAATAATAAGAATAGTAGTCTGGGCGCAGTGGCTCACGCCTGTAATCCCAGTACCTTGGGAGGCTGTGGTGGGCAGATCACAGTTTCAGGAGTTCGAGACCAGCCTGACCAACATGGTGAAACCCCGTCTCTGCTAAAAATACAAAAATTAGACTAGCATGGTGGCACGTGCCTGTAATCCCAGCTACTCGGGAGGCTGAGGCAGAATTGCTTGAACCCAGGAGGCGGAGATTGCAGTGAGCCGAGATCATGCCATTGCACTCCTGCCTGGGCAACAGAGTGAGACTCCATTTTAAAAAAAAAAAAAGAGTTTCAGTGAAGAAGTGGGCCAGGCGCAGTGGCTCACACCTGTAATCCCAGCACTCTGGGAGGCTGAGACAGGATTATCACTTGATCCTAGGAGTTTGAGGCCAACCTCGGCAACATAGCAAGACCCTATCCCTACAAAAAATACAAAAATTAGCAAGGCATGGTGTTGTGCCTGTAGTTCCAGCTACTCAGGAGGCTGAGGTGGGAGGATTACTGGAGCCCAGGCAGTCAAAGCTGCAATAAGCTATGATCACACCACTGCACTCCAGCCTGGGTGATACAGTAAGACGATGACTCAAAACAACAAGCAAACAAAAAGAATAATGACACTAGCATTTATAGAGTGTTTTCTATGTACCTAGTACTGTGCAAAACACTTCTCATTGAATCTTCATGACAACCACATGAATAGGTAACTATGATTATGCACATTTGACAGATGAGAAAAAAAGACTGAGGAATTAAGGAATTAAG
Organism: Macaca fascicularis; assembly: GCF_037993035.2. Taxonomy (NCBI): domain Eukaryota; kingdom Metazoa; phylum Chordata; class Mammalia; order Primates; family Cercopithecidae; genus Macaca; species Macaca fascicularis. The sequence continues at coordinate 137,450,014 of NC_088382.1, forward strand.
TAAACTGGGCAAGGTCCCCCAGCAAAAAAGTGAAAGAGCTATTCAAGTCCGAATCTGCTATGATACCCAGCCTGACTCATCTGCCATCTCTTACCGCTAAGAAACTTTAAGAAGTTTCGCCGGGCGCGGTGGCTCAAGCCTGTAATCTCAGCACTTTGGGAGGCCAAGATGGACGGATCACAAGGTCAGAAGATCGAGACAATCCTGGCTAACACGGTGAAACCCCATCTCTACCAAAAAATACAAAAAACTAGCCGGGCGAGGTGGCAGGCGCCTGTAGTCCCAGCTACTCGGGAGGCTGAGGCAGGAGAATGGCCTGAACCCAGGGGGTGGAGCTTGCAGTGAGCTGAGATCCGGCCACCGCACTCCAGCCTGGGCCACAGAGCGAGACTCCGTCTCAAAAAAAAAAAAAAAAAAAGGAAACTTTAGGAAGTTTCAAAACCTGAAAAATCCATGATGGCTCGTGCCAGTTTAACATGTTTTAAGGCTGTTTCAGCTGCTTTGAACTTTTAGCAAGGTGCCCTGTGTGACTCTGGATGGCTCCCAGATGAAGCACTGAGGAAGCATTCCCTGAGGCGTGGGGGCCTCCTTGAGATCTAATAGCACTGTGGCGTGACGAACACAGAGCGGGCAGAAACCACACCCTTGCACCCCAGCCTTGTGAACCCTCACCAGGTCTACTCAGGCCAGACAGGGATCCTGAGGTTGTTTTTGCAGGAGCCTGGCAGGGCCCTCTCTCTCTCCCTAACAAACCAGGCTGTCATTCCCCTCACCTTGCAAACAGTCTCCCTCCCAGGCACCGGGACTGCCTTCTTCTGCAGCATAAATGTGAACACTGTTGTGGAATGCCTGCCATACGCCCGTGGGCTTTTGCCAGAGGGCCTCCCGCCAGTGATCTGCCCTTCAGAAACTGGCTTCGGATTTCTCAGTCTCCTTTTGTGACCTTGGTGGCGAGAGGTTTGGGAGTCTAAATGCAAGAAAATGAAAGATCAGAGCTGTGCGAGTTGCCAGAGTCCAGAGAACAGTCTGGATGGAAAGACTACGAATGTCACGTGAGTGAACCACCTCATTTTACAGGTGAAAAAGCTGAAGTCCAGACAGGAGACAGACTGCACACAGAGGACACATACATTCAGGAAAAGGTTGAGACAGCAGGTCAAGTTCACTTCCAGGGAGCCTTTATGGCGTTGGGACTGCTCAATGTTCTTTCCTCCTCTTCCGGTAATGCACCCCCATCTCTTTTTGGAATTTTCTCTTTTTTAAAAAATTTAGTTTTGGTCAGGCGTGATGGCTCACACTTGTAATCCCGGCACTTTGGGAGGCCAAGACGGGTGGATCATTTGAGGCCGGGATTTCGAGATCAGCCTGGCCAACATGCCAAAACCCCATCTCTACTACTAAAAATACAAAAATTAGCCGGGTGTGGTAGCACACACCTGTAATCCCAGCTACTCGGGAGGCTGAGGCACGAGAATCACTTGAACCCAGGAGGCGGAGGTTGCAGTAAGCCGAGATTGTGCCACTGCACTCTAGCCTGGGTGACACAGCGAGATCCTGTCTATATATATATATATATATATGTATATATATATATACACACACATACACACACACACACACACATATATATATAAATTCTTTATTTTTAAATTTTTAAAAAAAATTTTTAGTAGAGGCAGGTTCTCACCACGTGGCCCAGGTTGGTCTTGAACTCCTGGACTCAAGTGATCCTCCTGCCTTGGCCTCCCAAAATGCTGGGATTACAAGATTACAAGCAAATGTCACCAGGCCCAACCTGGAATTTTCTCTTACCCAGTGTGGTGGTCTTTGTGAGCTCAAGGAAGTGCCCGCCCTCTTCTAGCCACAGAGATGCCCACAAGAGACAGAGCAGACTCCTTCTCTCAGGACTCTGAATCTTTTTTTTTTTTTTAATTTTGAAACGAAGTCTCGCTCTCTCTCCAGGCTGGAGTACAGTGGCACGATCTCGACTTATTTCAACCTCCACCTCCCAGGTTCAAGTGATTCTCATGCCTCAGCCTCCCAAATAGCTGGGACTACAGGTGCCATGCCCAGCCAAGTTTTGTATTTTTAGTAGAGACAGGGTTTCACCATGTTGGCCAGGATGGTCTCGATCTCTTGACCTCGTGATCTGCCCGCTTTGGCCTCCCAAAGTGCTGGGATTACAGGTGTGAGCCACCGCACCCAACCAGACTTTGAATCTTAACTGGAATGACCCTGGACAGAGCACATCTCTTCTGGTGGTTGTCCCTGGAGTAACTGAGTCATCCAGCTCTCTAAACACTTGGCATTGCCTGTGTCAAACCTGTCTCAACACTGGCTTCCCTATCTCCATCAATTCTAAAGCTCTCAAACACCCTTCTAGAAAATTTCTCTTAGGACTAAATTAGCCAGTAGGAGTTTCTGTTTCTTGCAACTGAAAAGCCATGAAGGATGAAGTATTCTTTAAATTTTCCCCACAATTTCATGCTGTCTTGCTCTGAGGCAACTACCTTAAAAAAAAAAAATGGCACAGAGACAGAAACACTGCAAGTCATAACAAGGTATACATATAACCAAACCCTGGGTAGTTGCATCTTTTGAGTCATTGGCTGCATATTTTGTTCTTTCACTATCTACACTTGGGGATAGTTTGTACTGGAGTTCGGCCCCCACTCACAACACAGCTGATAGGGTGGTCTACAGACTGTAGTGTCTCCACTCTTACTGTCTCAAAATATCAAACCCAAATAAACTCTGTGCTGTTTAAACACAATTCTCAGTTTTCTTTTTAAACTGCCTGTTTTGTTTTGTTTTTTGAGATGGAGTCTCGCTCTATCACCAAGTTGGAGTGCAGTGCAGCAGCACGATCTTGACTCACTGCAACCTCTGCCTCCTGGGTTCAAATGATTCTCGTGCCTCAGCCTCTAGACAGCTGAGATGACAGGCACCCACCACCATGCCCGGCTAATTTTTGTATTTTTACTAGAGACGGGGTTTCACCATGTTGGCCAGGCTGGTCTCCAACTCCTGTCCTCAGATGATCCACCTGCCTCGGCCTCCCAAAGTGTTGGAATTGCAGACGTGAGCCACCAGGCCTGGCCAAAACTGTCATTTAAGAAATTATTATTTTATGAAAGGTTTCGTGCTAAGGATTTTATATACCATCTAATCATGTGAACAATTCTACAGATGGTGCATTACTATCAGCTTAATGGCACTAATGAGAAAACTGGCCCTCCAAAATGGGAAAAGGGCAGTTGTAAATGAATGTCAAGGTCACATAGTTAACAGCGGTGGTCTTTAGGTATAATCCCAGCTCGATCTGACTCCAGAGTCCTTGCTCTAAAACCTTAGGCTGAATTGCCTGGAAATGACTCAGTGGTGCCCCAGTCAAGTGGTTCTCTGTTCAGGGAATGCCCCACCATAGATTCTGACAGTTGAGTATCAGAATCTCCAGGGAAATTGTCATTTGAAATGCATATTTAATATGATGTTATAATTTTACATTTGGAAAGTAAAAAGTAGGCTGGGCGCAGTGGCTCGTACCTGTAATCCCAATACTTTTGGAGGCCAAGGCGGACTGATTACTTGAGGTCAGGAGTTCAAGACCAGCCTGGCCAACATGGCGAAACCCTATCTCTACCAAAAGTACAAAAAAATTAGCCAAGTGTGATGGCATATGCCTGTAGTCCCAGCTATTTGGGTGGCTGTGGCACGAGAATCACTTGAACCCAGGAGGCAGAGGTTGCAGTGAGCCGATCGTGCCACTGCACTCCAGCCTGGGTGACAGAGCAAGACTCTGTCTCAAAAAAGTAAGTAAAGTAAAACATAAAGACAATCCCAATGTTTTCAATAGAAACCAGGCGACCTTTGAGAGTACAAGTGGCTCCTGTGGTTGATTAGGTTTGGGTGTTCCCAGGCAAACCGGGATGTATGATCACCTTTCCACAGAAGAGAAAACAGGTGCAAGTAGGTGAAGATGGCATAGCCAACAAGTGGTAGCGTAGGTATCAGAACCTATCAGAATCCTGAAATAAAACAACACCCAACATTGCCCAGTGACTTTTCTGACAGCCCGAGTTCTTTCAACCTTTTAAAACTCTGATCAAAACTAACTTCTGTCAGGAAGCCCTTCCCACTAACTCCAGCTCCTTCTGCATCTTTGTCATCTTTGTCTTGAGACAGCCACAGTGCTGGAATTACAGGCAACAGCCACCTAGGACTGTACTTCATGAATTTTCTGCTGAATTATAGACTGTGATTTTTCATGTGTGTGTGCACGTATGTATACAGGCAATCCTTGCTTTGTACGGTTCTATTTTTTTTTCTTTTTTTCTCAATGCGATAGTACATCTCATGTTAACTGAGACCTCACCTTGGTTACCATGGAACCATGAAAAATGAGGACACAATTCTGATACAAATGAGTTTCCATGAATACAGTGCCTTACAAAGTGAGGAGAGCCTGTTTCCTGTTTTTCTTTTTCTTCTTTATTTATTTATGTATTTATTTTGAGATAGGGTCTCACTCAGTCACCCAGGCGGGAGTGCAGTGGCACAACCATGTCTCACTGCAGTCTGGACCTCCCAAGCTCAAGCAATTCTCCCACCTCAGCCTCCAGAGTAGCTAGCACTACAAGCGTGTGCTACTTACGACACCTGGCTACTTTCTAAATTTTTGTAGAGATGGGAGTCTCCCTGTGTTGCTCGGGCTGGTCTTGAACTCCTGGGTTCAAGCAATCATTCTGCATTGGCCCCCCCAAACTGCTGGGGTCACAGGTGTGAGCCGCCATACCTCGCTTGTTTTTCTCTTATGATGGTATATTAGTTTCTTAGGATTGCCAAAACAGATTATGATGAACTGTGTGGCTTATAACAATAAAAATTTATTCTCACAGTTCTAGAGACTAGAAATCTAAAATCAAGGTGTCAGCAAGGCTGTGCTCCCTCTGAAGATTCTAGGGGAAAGCCATTCCCTACCTTTCCCAGCTTCTAGTAGATACTGGCATTCCTTGGCATTCCTTGGCATGTAGATGCATCTCTACAATCTCGGTCTCTAACTTCACATGGCCTCCTCCCCTGCACGTGTATGTATGTCTGTGTGTCCTTGATTTTTGTTTGTTTGTTTGATTTTTGAGACATAATCTCACTCTGTCACCTGGGCTGTAGTACAGTGACGTGGCTTCAGCTCACTGCAACCTCCACCTCCCGGGTTCAAGCAATTCTCATGCCTCAGGCTCCCAAGTAGCTGGGACCACAGACGCATGCTACCACACCCAGCTAATTTTTCACTACGGATTTACTACGTTGGCCAGGCTGGTCTCGAACTCCTGACCTCAAGCGATCCAACTGCCTCAGTCTCCCAAAATGCTGGAATTACAGGTGTGAGCCACCTCGCCCAGCCTGGATTTAAGGATTTAAATCAGTCATTGGATTTAAGGTTCACCCTAATTCAGTATGATCTCATCTTAACTAATCACATCTGCAAAGACTCTATTTCCAAACAAGGTCACATTCTGAGGTTCCTGGTGGACATGAACTTGGAGGACCACTATTCAGTCCACTACAGGTGGATAAGCACCTCCAGGGCTGGATTTATAGCTTAAATCAACTCCACTCCCAGTGCTAAACTAGCAAGTACACACAGCAGGCACTCAATCATCCAGGTAAGACCCATTCTCAGGGGTAGATCTGAATCAGGGCAATGAGCTCCATTCACTGAAAACCAGTTTTATTTTCTCCTTCAAGCCCTTTGTATAGCCAACCACTCCCAAGCCCATTTCCTTCCCTTTTTTGACACGGCTTTCTCTTCCTTCTCCCCACCCACCCTTGCTGCCTCTTCTCTTTCTTCCTCCCACTTTCCCGCCTTGAATGACAGTTTAGGGGAAGCCGTGTGTGTATGCATGTGTGTGTGCATGGGAATGCATTCTGGAAGTAAGGAATGCTTCCTCACTTCAAGCACCTTCACCTATTCAAGCATGTTGTTATTCTCTGCTTTTAGGGTGCAAGGCCATTGGAGTTCCTCTGAAAGTTGAACTAAATTCTCAACCCTTAGTCAAATGTCCTCTCTTAGCCACACACCCTTCCTATTTTTTTCTTCCAGAAGTCCCAGGCGAAAAGTTCCTCATTGCTAGCACTGCCTGTGCCTTCCTCTTTTTAGTTTCTGGATGTCAGTTCACTTTTTTGGTGAAAAATTAACAATATGTTGTCACTTCATGAACGCTATGCGCCAAGCAGTGTGCCAAGCCCTTCACATACATTATCTCGCCCATTCTTTATGTGTTTCTCGTTGTACCGAGGAGAATACTGACGGCTTAAGCAACAAGGTACTTTGTCAAAAGTCATGCAGCTGATTGAAGGTGGAGTCAGAATTCGAACCTACGTTCATCAGATTCTAGAATGCAGTCTCTCCACCACAGCATAGGGTTGTGAAAGCAACTCTTGGGAACATTATTCCTTTAGACTGCTTCCTAGCCAAGCTTCCTGAAAACACATAAGACCATTGAGTACTAATTGCTGTTTTCTTTAAGGAGTGAAGGTTAACAGACTCTTTACACTTCCCTTCTCCTCTGAAATCGTTGGGGTGGGAGTAGGGGTTGCTGCTAAAAGGGAACTCATTGACAACCTGCAGATTTTTATACAAAATCCCCTTGGAATTGGTTTTTCTCATAGCAGTTGCTTTGAGCTTCTGAGTGCAATAACTTAAGGTCTAAAATGAAACCTCCTCAAAATTTCAAAATACTCCTCCTTGTTGGCAGATTTCCATTAAACTTGATTCAGCATTTTCAGTCAGGGAACAAGTCACAGGATATCCCCAAATCAGAGGCAACTAACAGGCACTCTCATCATGGTAAACTTCTCGCAGTTTCATGAACAAACCATTCTCTCCTGCCTCCTTGCACCTTTTCCTTCTACCTGACACCTCTCTCTGAACCCAACTATTTGCCTGTTCGTTTGTCCTTCAAAGTGGCACAGCTTTGAAGGAGGCATTTAGCCATCCTGGCTCTGCCCTGGAGGAGTCCTTATCTGAACCCTAAAGCAGCCCTTGATGGCTCACTCTTAGTGAAGGCCGGGAAGGAGAAGGTTGTTAAAATCTGGGCCCTGCCCCAAATCTACTGTGTCAGAATCTCTAGGGTGGAGCCTGGGGAAGATGCATCTCAACAAGTTCTCCAGGCGCTTGGGCAGATGTCCTGGGCCAAGGTTGCAAGCATTGAACTGTTACTTCATCTTCACAATTTTTATCTTGTACTTTTTTTTTTTGAGACAGAGTTTCACTCTTGCTGCCCAGGCTGGAGTGCAATGGCACGGTCTCGGATCACCACAACATCCGCCTCCCGAGTTCAAGCAATTCTCCTGCCTCAGCCTCCCAAGTAGCTGGGACTACAGGCATACACCACCACACCCGGCTAATTTTGTATTTTTAGTAGAGATGGGGTTTCTCCTTCTTGAGGCTGGTCTCGAACTCCTGACCTCAGGTGATCCGCCCACCTCGGTCTCCCAAAGTGCTGGGATTACAGGAGTGAGCCACCGCACCCAGCCTTTATCTTGTACTTTAGAAAAGATTAACAAACACTGATGTGGAGCTTACTGTGTTCCAGGCACTCATGCAGTGATCATAGCAACCCTAGTGAGGTACATACCATTATCATCCCTGTGCTGCAGACAAGGAAACAGGGGCACCAAGAAACTGGTCCGAAGTCACCCGTCAAGTAAGCAGCAGAGCTGGCTCCTGCCTGCTGCACTCTCTTACTTCTTTGTATCTGTGGATTTTTTTTTTTTAAATTTAAATAATTGATTTGAGGCTGGGCGCGGTGGCTCATGCCTGTAATCCCAGCACGTTGAGAGGCCGAGGCGGGCGGATCACGAGGTCAGGAGATCGAGACCATCCATGCTAACATGGTGAAACCCTGTCTTTACTAAAAATACAAAAAATCTAGCTGGGCGTCATGGTGGGCGCCTGTAGTCCCAGCTACTCGGGAGGCTGAGGCAGAATGGCGGGAACACGGGAGGAGGAGTTTGCAGTGAGCCCAGATGGCGCCACTGCACTCCAGCCTGGGCGACAGAGCAAGACTCTGTCTCAAAAAAAAAAAAAAAAAAAAAAAAAAAAAAAAAATTCATTTGCATTTAATGTAAAATCTATGAGGGCAGAGATTTTCAGCTGTTTGTTCACTGCTGGATACCCATGGGCTAGAGTAATGCCAGGTGGAGTAACAGTCAATATATATTTGTTAAGTGAATAAATGCACAGAGAAAATCTTACATGGAATTAAGGTGTTGGTTATATTTTTTCCTAATATTCACTAAAATTACACAGATATAATTATTACCATAAAAAGTCTGTGTAGTCAGGGCGCGGTGGCTCAGGTCTCTCATCCCAGCACTTTGGGAGGCCGAGGTGGGCAGATCATTTGAGGTCAGGAGTTCGAAACCAGCCTGGCCAACATGGTAAAACCCTGTCTCTACTAAAAATTCAAAAATTAGCCGGCCATGGTGGCGGGTGCCTGTAATACCAGCTACTTGAGAGGTTGAGGCATGAGAATCGCTCGAACTCAGAGGCAGAGGTTGCAGTGAGCCGAGATCACTCCACTGCACTCCAGCCTGGGTGACAGAGTAAGACTCTGTGTCAAAAAAAACAAAGCAAAACAAAACAAAACAAATTCTGTATATCACCTTAAGTCCTGTCCCATTTCCATACTGGTATCTATAACCCAGTTTGGGAAGCCCTAAGCTCCAGCTTACTTCTATTATTATACTGACCACAGTAAACTGTAATTTATCTTCCAGACTGTAAGCTCTCAGGGACTTGACTTACCCACGCTTGTGTCCCTGTGGTTGAGGGTAAAGGCCAGCATTGCCATTCTCCATTCTCGCTAGAGAGAACTGGTTATAGATTTGATGGTTCCTTCAAATCCTTTGAGATACGAAAGAAAATGATAGGATTCAATGGATGGCAAGAACAACAAGAGGAAGGAAGCCCGGACTGGAGCCCACTAAAGGGAGGACTTCCAGGTTTGAGCTGATGAGCATCAGGACACCTGCACTCTACTTCTGGCTGATTCTTCATGTCCTGGAGACAGTCTACTTCTTTGAACCGGTGGCCTTTCTCAGGCTGTGAATTCCTTGAGATAAAGATCGTGTTTTTCTTGTTGTTCACCAGTTTATCTGCAGAACCTGCTTCGTACCCGGCACACAGAAGATGCTCAGTAAAAAAATGTGGGTTGAATGAATACATGAGGGAAAAATTGTTAAATATGTTCTGATTAGGAAAGTACAGCATACCTCCTCCCTCATTTCCTTCTGTGTCCACGGTCTTCTAGGGCTCTAATATTTCCATAAAATATGGGTTTATGGAAGGCAATCTGGTTGGAGAGGTTGATTTAAAGCTGTATGGGAGGCCGGGTGCGGTGGCTAACACCCGTAATCCCAGCACTTTGGGAGGCCAAGGAGGGCAGATCACGAGGTCAAGAGATCGAGACCATCCTGGCCAACATGGCGAAACCCCGTCTCTACTAAAAATACAAAAATTAGCTGGGCGTGGTGGTGCGTGCCTGTAGTCTCAGTTACTTGGGAGGCCGAGGCAGGAGAATTGCTTGAACCCAGAAGGTGGAAGTTGCAGTGAGCCAAGGTCAAACCACTGCACTCCAGCCTGCTGACAGAGCAAAATGCCGTCTCAAAAAATATATATAAAAAATAAAGTTGTATGGGAAAAGCATTATACATAAACTGGAAAAATGACAATAAGACACATAAAAGAAAAGGGACTGTGGAACTTGCCCTGGGGAAAAGTATATGTCCAGTCCCACCCCAAGACCTACCAGATATCAGCCGCCAGCCCCCTGTTTGTCAAACTCTGGGACTGGTGCAGTGACCTCACCAGAAGGCATGAGCTCCAGTTAATTATTCAGAATATTGGTTCTGCTTCGGATGAGATGCCAATGAGAGTATCACCAGCTAACTGCAAGCAGGGAGGAAGTCAATGGTAATTAAACTTTGTTTCCTTGTACACAGCAGCCAACCGCAAGGTACGCAGGAAATATACAGGCAGAAGTTGCCAAGGGCAACTTCAGATGAAAACTAGCAATAAAATCAGGTACCACTCCAAAAAGAGACACTGGAGAAGAACCAAGCTAGAGCTATACGGAATTGTACCTGAGATAGTACACACGCTTATGATGTCTTAGGGTCACTACCATCTTAACATATCAAGCTGAAAATGTCACCCCCATCTGGAGAGTGGGACACGTTTTATTGAAAAAATGTTTTCTCTTGTTTGCTTATAGGCTCTGCACTAGTGGCTGGTTCAGTAATAAATCTGTAAGGACCAAATTAGCCAGGCATGGTGGTGCATGCCTGTAATTCCAGCTACTTGGGAGGCTGAGGCAGGAGAATCGCTTGAACTCGGGAGGCAGAGGTTGCGGTGAGCCGAGATTGTGCCTTTGCACTCCACCCTGGGGAACAAGATCCAAATTCTGTCTTTAAAAAAAAACAAAAACAAAAACAAAAACAAAAAGAAAAAACTGTAAGAACCTTTTTAAAAATAAATAAGTAATAAATTAGAAAAAACAAAAAACAAAAAACAGATCGTGGCTCCTATCTTGGGCACTTCTTGCATTCTGCCTCCCATCAGTCATGCCAGGGGACGTCGGCTGCCACTTTGATGGCTGCACTTTGGAGAGGCCCATGGGGGAGGAATCAATGTCTCCAGCCAACAATCAGTGAAGACCTGAGGCCTTTCTAAAGGCATGTGAGTGACCCCGGGAGGGAATGCTCCCAGAGTCCAGCCTTGAGAAGACCACAGCTTTGACAGCGAGCTTGAGTGCAGGCTCCAGAGAGACCAGGAGCAGAACCACCAACTAGGCTGAGCTTGGATTCCTGTCTCATAGAAGGTGTGAGATAATTAGTGTTTATTGTTTTTGCTTGTTAACTTTGCAGGTAATTCGTCACACAGCAATAGATAATTAGTATGTCATTAAAAAAAATTAGTCTGGGGCCACGCACAGTAACTCATACCTGTAATCCCAATACTTTAGGAGGTCAAGGCGAGAGGATTGCTTGCATTCAGGAGTTAGAGACCAGCCTGGGCAACATAGCCAGATCCCATCTCTACAAAAAAATTTTAAAAATGAGCTGGGCCTTCAGCCAGGTGCAGTGGCTCATGCCTGTAATCCCAGCACTTTGGGAGGCCAAGGCGGGTCGGTCACCTGAGGTCAGGAGTTTGAGACTAGCCTGACCAACATGGTGAAACCCTGTCTCCACTAAAAAAATACAAAAATTATCCGGGCATGGTGGTGCACTTCTGTAATCCCAGCTACTCAGGAGGCTGGGGCAGGAAAATTGCTTGAACCCAGGAGGCAGAAGTTGCAGTGAGCTGAGATGACACCACTGCACTCCAGCCTGGGCAAGAGAGTGAGACTCCGTCTCAAAAAAAAAAAGAAAAAAAATTAGCTGGGCCTGATGGTGCATGCCTGTGGCCCCAGTTTCTCGAGTGGCTGAGGTAGGAGGATCATCTGAGCTTGGGAGGTCAAGGCTGAAGTGAGTCTTGATCATGCCACTGTACTCCAGCCTGGGCAAACAGAATCTCTGAGACCCTGTCTCAAAATCAATCAATCAATCAATAAATAACTCCATAGAGATAGTCATTAGCTTTGTTCACCAAATATTTCCAGTTCTCCGTCCTCCTGGGAACACGGTAGAATTAACTTCCCTGCCCCTTCTGTTAGGTGTGGCCTTCTTATGTGGCTTGGCCAGTGAAATGTGAGTGGAAGTGAGATAGGACGGTTCCAGGCAAAAGTTTTAATATCCAGTGTGCAAGTCACTTTGGATGTGTCTCTTTGTTCCTGTATGGCAATACTGGAAGCATAGGGATAGAGCATTTTCGTCTGGGCTCCTGGCTGAGCATGATACAGAACAGAGCCACCCAGTGAACCCAGGAGGAACATATAGCGTAAGAAATAAGCCTTTGTTAGGCCAGGCACTGTGGCTCAAGCGAGTAATCTCAGCACTTTGGAAGTCCAAGGTCGGTGGATCACCTTGGCCAGAAGTTCAAGACAAGCCTGGCCAACATGTTCAAATGCCATCTCTACAAAAAATTCAAAAATTAGCTGGGCATGGTGGCACATGCCTGTAGTCCCAGCTACTCAGGAGGCTGAGGCAGGAGAATCGCTTGAACCTGGGAGGTAGAGGTTGCAGGGAACTGAGATTGCGTTACTGCACTCCTGCCCGGGCAACAGAGTGACTCCACTTCCAAAAAATTAAAAATAATAATAATAATAATAAGCCTTCATTGTCGTACGTCACTGAGAATTTGGAGTTGTTACTACAGCAATACCTAGCTTACTTTGACTCATATGAACCACAGTGTCCCTTTGACAACTGTAATTTAACTCAAAATGTAATTCAATCAAACCTGCAGTTAATCAACAGACCACATTACCATTTTGTTCACCTGAGTTATTAGTATTTGCATCTAAGCCAACTGTGGTCACTTAATAGGAATATCCATAAAGATCATCATTTTATTATAGTCACCTTTATAAGAATTCATGGGAGAAACCTCTATCTCAGTGCCAAGATAACTCTTCCCTTTGGAACCAGAGATTGTAACCTTACTTTTATTTATTTATGTATTCATTCGTTCGTTTTGAGATGGAGTCTCACTCACTCTGTTGCCCAGGCTGGAGTGCAGTGGTGCAATCTCGGCTCACTGCAACCTCCACCTTCCTAGTTCAAATGATTCTCCTGCCTTAGCCTCCCGAGTAGCTGGGTTTAAAGCTGCGCCACCATGCTCAGCTAATTTTTTTTATTTTTAGTAGAGATGGGGTTTTACCATGTTGGGTCGGCTGATCTCCAACTCCTGATCTCAAGTGATCCACCCACCTTGGCCTCCCAAAGTGCTGGGATTACAGGGGCGAGCCACCATGCCTGGCCTATAACTTTACTTTTAATATGTTTATTTTATTTTAAGCTCTGAGGACATTAGGAGCCAATAAATGAAGAAATTTCCCTTTTTGCCCTGGCTGGTAGGAAGCTCCAAATCAAACCGCAGTCTATCTACAGCAAGCTCTTAAGACTGTATGGCACTTATTTTTAGTACTAACCTTGTCCTTGGCTTCATTCTATTTTTCTTTTTTTAATTTTTGTTATCCTGATTTATTTACTTACTTTTTCTCTTGTTGAAATATATAGCCATGAGGAACCTCACCTCCATTTTCAAATGAGGAAAGAACATTAAAATGTAGGCAGCATAACTTGTAAACAGCAGTGACAGAACAAGCTCAAGCATTAGCATCGGAACATATCTGGGCTTCATCTGAGTTTGACTATGTAGTAGCTGTGTAACTTTGTAAGAATCATTGTGTCTCTGTTTCTTCCTTTATAGGAGAAGTCAGGGTGAGAGGCTAATAATATCTCCCCTGAAACTTTGTGTTGAAGATTATACTGGGGAAAGTACTTGGCCCTTCATAAGAGCTCTTACCAAATTTTAGTTCTTTCCTTCCTCAACCCCAAATCCCTTGAGCAGCTATTTGCTCTTGGCCTTGCTCAATCATCTTCCCAGATGGTATGCAATGCACTCTGGTGAGCTCAGAAACATCCCCTGCTGAGGAAATGGATTTCAGCTGCATCAGGAGAAACTTAGGTCAGAAGAAAGATGGGGAAAAGAAGGACTGAATAAGAGAAAACTACGTCTGTCCAGTGCCTACTACAATCCTTAGCATACATGAGCTCATGCAGTCACAGTGGGAACAAGCAGGCAGAAACTCTGGTTTCTGGCAGACACTGGTAGACGTTGCAGTGTGCCACAAAGGCCATGGGGCTGCCTCTGAGAGGCGTCCTAATGGGGAATCTCTTCAGTGTGGTCCTGCTAGAAAGCAAGAGATAGGTTATTCCAGTTCGTATTTTAAAATAGTATTCATATATGTAATTCTGTGTGGTGCAAAAGGTGTTGAGCAGGGAATCCAACCTCAGCACTACTGACATTTTGGGCTGGATAAGCTCTCTGCTGTAGGGACCATTCCGTATCTTTTTTTTCTTTTTCTGAGAAGGAGTCTTGCTCTGTCCATCGGGCTGGAGTGCAATGGCATCATCTCAGCTCACTGCAACCTCTGCCTCTCGGGTTCAAACAATTCTCCTGCCTCAGTCTCCTGAGTAGTTAGGATTACAGGTGTGTGCCACCACGCCCAGCTAATTTTTGTATATTTAGTAGAGACAGGGTTTCACCATGTTGGCCAGGCTGGTGTTGAACTCCTGACCTTGTGATCTGCCTACCTTGGCCTCCCAAAGTGCTGGGATTACAGGCGTGAGCCACTGTGCCTGGCCACCTGTTCTATGTCTTATTGGATGTTTCTGTATCTCTGGCCTTTGCCCACCAGATCCCAGTAGCTCTCCCATCCCAGGTCATGACAATTAATAATGCCTCCCGACATTGCCAAATGTCCCTTGGGAGGCCAAATTGTCCCCTCTCCTCCTGTGCGAACCAATGATGTAAAGTAACAAAGCACTGTGGCATGGTTCAGTATTTATTAAGCTTTCACAGAATGTGGAGAGAGAAAAATGCGTATGACCTGGGTTTGCTCCTTAAGCAACTGGTGACTCATGCGGCAGTAGGGGAGACAAAGTGTCCATATATAATTGCCTTTAAGTGTGGCCAGTGCAGTAATAGAGAAATGAGTGAGGAAGGAAGTACAACCTGAGCTCAGCGGGGGAGTGGACAGCTCTTGTCAGAGTAGAGAGCGGGGGGATGCTTTGGTAGAGCCTGGATCTGAAACTGCTGACTGCCCTCCCCAAAGAGGGCCCACTCCCTCCTTGGTTGCAATTCTTTTTTCAGCACCCTGTATGTTTTCTTCATAGCAAGGTCTATTATTTATTTGAGACAGAGTCTCATTCTGTCACCCAGGCTGGAGTACAGTGATGCTATCTCAGTTCACTGCAACCTTTGACTCCGTGGTTCAAGCAGTTCTCGCTCCTCAACCTCCTGAGTAGCTGGGATTACAGGCACGCCTCCATGCCGGGCTAATATTTGTATTTTTAGTAGGGACAGGATTTCACTATATTGGCCAGGCTGGTCTTCAACTCCTGGCCTCAACTGATCTCCCCACCTCAGCCTCCCAAAGTGCTGGGATTATACACATAAGCCACTGCACCTTGCCAGCAAGGTCTATAATGTAAAACAAATTTTTTTTTGGTTTCCTCTTTTTTTTGAGACAGAATCTTACTGTGTTGCCCAGGTTGTAGTACAGTGGCACGACTTTGGCTCACTGCAACCTCTGCCTCCCAGGTTCAAGTGATTCTCCTGCCTCAGCTTCCCGAGTAGCTGGGATTAGCGGCATGCACCACCACACCTGGCTAATTTTTGTATTTTTATAGACATGAGGTTTAATAGACATGAGGTTTAATAGACATGAGACCATGTTGGCCAAGCTGGTCTCAAACTCCTGGCCTCATGTGATCCTCAGCCTCCCAGAGTGCTGGAATTACAGGCGCAAGCCACTGCACCCAGCCTGTTTCTTTATAAATGTATTTGTCTATTTCCTTTACCAGCCCCTAAGGACGAAGACGGCTTTTGTCTTGTCGTCTCCGGAATCCCTGGCCTCCGGCATAGGGAGAACCTAAATCAGAGACTCAACAGCTATTAAGGGGAGGAAGGAAACAAGAAAATAAGGAAAGCAGGGAGGAAGGGAAGGAGAAAGAAAGGGAGGGAAGGAGGGAGGGAGGGAGGGAAGAAGGAAGGAAGGAAGGAAGGGAAGGAGGGAGGGAGGGAGGGAGGGAAGGAAAATCGGATTCCCCGTAATTTGTAGGGCCCGGTGCAAAATGAAAATGCAGGCTTCCTTACTCAAATGTTACTAAGAATTTCAAGACAGTTACCACAGAGCATTAAACCAAATGTGGGCTTTTCTGAGAGGGGGGGCCCTTTGTGACTGCACAGGTTTACCTGCCCACGAAGCCCTCCTCTGGAGACAAGCATCATGAATGATCAGCAGTTAGGCAGGCCTTGCCTCTGTCAATCCGCACCTTGGTGGGAAGAGGTAGTCAATGTGACCTCTAGCAACCACACCATGTTTCTTAATAGCTGAAGCCAGTTTCCCAGAAGAGAGCAGAGCCCATGTAAGTATGTCCTTCCAAACTCGATGTTCATAGTAAGAAATACTGTAGGACATGTTTTTTCAGTATAAGTTGCACGACGCATTGCTTGGTGAAAGCTTGCTAAAACTCTCAGCAAGCCCCAAACAGAGTTGCAGTGTGTGGAGTTCTGGATCAAAGCCTGCCTGCTGAAGGTAGAAAGTACTGAGTTTCTACTAACGAGGCCCATTCAGCGTCTAGTCAAATCTTTACTCTGTGCCTGGCAAACACAGCAATTTGTTATCAACCCACAGAGTGAGCTGCAGATAAACGCTCTCTGATCCTATCTTTGGTAAAACCTGTAATTTACAGGCTATTTTAGGGGATAGCTGTAATTGGAACTTTTACGTTATGTTTTACTTTCAGTTGTGATTACCCACAGCTCCATTTGCTTAGATACATCTAAAGGGCACCTGTACTCGGGTCTGGTTATGACTTTGCATGTGGTGTGTGTGTGAGTGCATGTGAGTGTGTGTTCATACATACACGCATGCCCTTTCGTGAAATTTGCACATATATAAATATGAAATGGTTAATTACTTTATTTGCTTTGTTTCTGTTAAGCCTAGAAAAAGCTGGTAATCCCAAAGACATTGGAAATACCATTTCCATATAAAGTCAGCAATCCCATTACCAGGTTTATACCCAAAGGATTGTAAATCATTCTACTAAAGACACATGCACATATATGCTTATCATAGCACTATTTACAATATCAAAGACTTGGAACCAACCCAAATGTCCATCAATGATAGACTGGATAAAGAAAATGTGGCACATATATGCCATGGAATACAATGCAGCCATAAAAAAGAATGAGTTCATGTCTTTTGCAGGGACATGGATGAAGCTGGAAGCCATCGTCCTCAGCAAACTAACACAGGAAGAGAAAACCAAACACCACATGTTCTCACTCATAAGTAGGAATTAAACAATGAGAACACATGGACACAGGGAGGGGAACATCACACACTGGGGCCTGTCAGGGGGTGGGCGACAAAAGGAGGGAGGGCATTAGGACAAATACCTAATGCAAGTGGGGCTTAAAACCTAGATGATGGGTTGACAGGCGGAGCAAACCACCATGGCACATGTATACCTATGTAACAAAGCTGCATGTTCTGCATCTGTATCCCAGAACTTAAAGTAAAAAAAATATATATTATATATTATAATATAATGTATTATATAACATATAAATATTTAATATATAATCAATATAATATTATATAAAATATTATATAATATATTATATACTATATAATATAAAATATATAATAAATTATATATTATATACAATATATAATATTATATTATATTATTATTTATATAATATAATATATAATATATAATTTATATAATATAATATAATATATAATTTATTATATATTTTATATTATATAGTATATAATATATTATATTATATTATATAATAAATAGTGTATAATATATAAAAATATATTATATATTTATATAACATATAAATATATAAATAAAATATATAATATATAAATATATAAGTATTTTAATATATATGTTGATTTATAATGGTCTCCTTCAGGAACGGAAAAGAAAAGTAAAGAAAGTTTAATCTACTAGGCATTTCCTTATCATGTTAGTACCTCTCATATACATGATCTCATGAACTGTTCACAAGAACCTGAGAGATGGCTACTATGACAATTCATTTAATTTTATGTGTCAGCTTGACAAGACCAGGGGATCACCAGAGAGCTGGCTAAGCATTGTTTCTGGGTGCGTGGGTGAAAGTGTTCCTGGAGGAGATTTGTATCTGAATTGGTAGACTGGGTAAAGATCACCCTCTCCAGTGCAGATGAGCCTCACTCAGCCTTCTGAAGGCCTGAATAGATCAAGAAGGCAGAAGATGATTGGATTTGCTCCCTCTCTTCCTGGCTGCTGGAGCTCAATTGAACTTCCCCTGCCCTCAGCACTCCTAATTCTGAGATCTTCAGGCTAGCATTGGAATCTATACCAAGACTCTATACCAAGACTCTCAGACTTTCCAGCGACACCACCAGCTTTCCTAGGTCTCCGGCTTGCGGACACCAGATGGTCGGACTTTCCAGCTGCCATAATCATGTGAGCTCAATCCTCATGATAAATCTCTTTTTAGCGATATAGATAGATAGATAGATAGATAGATAGATAGATAGATAGATAGATAGACAGACAGACAGATTAGATAGATAAATACCACTTCAGAACTGTAGCTAAGAAATCTGTAACTCCAAAACCCACACAGGCCAGGCTTGGTGGCTTATGCCTGTAATCCCAACACTTTGGGAGGCTAAGGTAGGTAGATCGCTGGAGCTTAGGAGTTCAAGACCAGCCTAGGCAGCATGACGAAACCCAATCTCTACAAAAAAATATTGAAATTAGTAGGGCTTGGTGACACATGCTTATAGTCCCAGCTACTTGGGAGGCTGAGGTGGGAGGATGGCTTGAGTCCAGGAGGTCGAGGCTACAATGAGCCAGGATCATGCCACTGTATTTACAGTCTGGGAGATAGAGAGAGACTCTGTCTCAAAAAAAAATATTAGTGTAATAAATAAATAAATAAAACCCATATGCTTTTCATGAAACCACATTTCTTCTTGAAGAGAGTAAAAAAGGGATGAAAGAAAAATGGAGTTATATTCTTTTCCTTGACAATAAAAAAAAGTACACTGGGCCGGGTGCGGTGGCTCACGCCTGTAATCCCAGCACTTTGGGAGGCCAAGGCGGGCAGATCATGAGGTCAGGAGATCGAGACCATCCTGGCTAACACAGTGAAACCCCGTCTCTACTAAAAAATACAAAAAATTAGCCGGGCGTGGTGACAGGCGCCTGTAGTCCCAGCTATTCGGGAGGCTGAGGCAGGAGAATGGCGTGAACCCGAGAGGTGGAGCTTGCAGTGAGCCGAGATCACGCTACTGCACTCCAGCCTGGGCTACAGACCGGGACTCCATCTCAAAAAAAAAAAAAAAAAAAAGGTACACTGAAAACTATCCCATTAGAAATTAGCCTAGACTCAACTGCCTATTTTGATGGCAGCTAAAATTCCATCTTCTTCTACTTGTTCAACCTCAGAGAGTCAATCAACAATCAGGCAGCCATAGTATTAATAACTGTTACAAGCCATAGTAATGGAAAATTCAAAAGAGTAATAGTTTGGACTGTGTATGGTTTCAGAAGGTATTTTTTACTACTTTTACTGTTAGGAATGACTAGAAAATCATTCCCATCACCTCCAGCAAACTATTGACTCCACACTAGCCTTCAATTCTTGAGAAAAGAGTGTGAACTAAGGTCGCTTGGGGGATCCACTTTCTTTCTTTCTTTTTTTTTTTTTTTGAGACGGAGTCTGACTCTTGTCCCCCAGGCTGGAGTGCAGTGGTACGATCTCGGCTCACTGCAACCTCCGCCTCCTGGATTCAAGTGATTCTCCTGCCTCAGCCTCCCAAGTAGCTGGAACTACAGGCACTCGCCACCAAGCCCAGATAATTTTTGTAGTTTTAGTAGAAACGGAGTTTCACCATGTTGGCCAGGATGGTCTCGATCTCTTGACCTTGTGATCCGCCTGCCTTGGCCTGCCAAAGTGCTGGGGTTACAAGCGTGAGCCAACGCGCCCAGCCGGGGGATCCACTTTCATGGTGGTGCACTCACATGGATGGCAGGTAAGTTGGTGCCAGCTGTCAGCTGGGAGCTGCACTGGGACTGTGTGCTGGGAGCCTGGGTTTTGCCATAGCTTTATTGGGCTTCCTTGCAGCATGGTAGCTTGGTTCTCTTTTTTTTTTTTTTTTTTGATGGGGTCTTGCTCTGTGGCCCAGGATGCAGTACGGTGGTACAATCATGGCTCACTGCAGCCTCAACCTCTTGGGTTCAGTGATCCTCTCACCTCAGCTTCCCGAGTAGCTGGGACTACAGGTGCATACCAGCACACCTGGCTAATTTTTGTACTTTCTGTCACGATAAGGTTTCACAATATTGCCCAGGCTAGGTTAGTTCAGTTCTAAGAATGAATGGCCCAAGAGCTCCAAGGAGAGGCTCTATTACGTTTTGTGACCTAGTGCCAGAAGTCATAGTATCACTTCCCTTGTAGTCACAAGCCCAGCTAGGTTCAAACAGAGGGGACATTGAATCTACCTGCCAGTGGAAGGAATACCAACCCACACTGCAAAAAGAGCTGATAGGATGAGAGACTTTCTTAAGGTCATTTGTGGGAAGTACAGTTTGTTACAGAGTGGTTGTAACGAGTTAAACATTTTATGAACAATATGTACTTAGATGGCTGGTAAAGCACCTGGCACGTAGCAGAGACCCAATTTGTGGTGGCTGCTTTATACACGGATATGGAACCAAGGCTAGTCAGAATCTCAGGGGAGGTCTTCAACAGGTATTCGGGGTCCAGTGATTTCCAGATGGCCTATTTTGCAGTGATCTGGATCACCCTTGCTCTCACCTCACAATCACAATAAAGAGTGTGACTGCCCTGACATTTTGCTTTCTGTATTGCTCTCCTTTTCTGCCAGTTCATAACCCACATATTTGGTCAATCATGAGAATTACCAGAGACAGGCAACACTGTGGCATTGTTTAGTCACATCCCATTTGTCTCACGGCTGGGTCTATCCAAACTGTCTTGTATAGCTTGGCCCCAACACAGTTTGTCTACAGTGTGTGAAAGTGGATGTTAGTGATAAGACAGGATGTGAACTTGACCTACTGTCAGTCAAATAGGAGGTTTTGGCATGGAGTGCTTCTGAACCACTCTGTCTCAGCTGTAGAGATGCCAGTAGAGCAACAGAGCTTCTCTGTTCAACTGATTTGGAGCTGGAAAGAACCCTCAAAAGGGGCCCAGAGACAGAACGGCACTTGCCCAAGGTCATAGAGCAATTTAATGTCAGAGTCATGAATTAGAGCAGGGTTTCCCAGCCTCACCACTATTCACATTTTTATTTATATGTTTTTAAATATAAACAAAACGGGCTCAGTAAGTAGCTATTGATATTTATTTATTTATTTATTTATTATTTTAAGATGAAGTCTCACTCTGTTGCTCATGCTGGAATGCAGTGGCACGATCTTGGCTCACTGCAACCTCCACCCACTGGGTTTAAGTGATTCTCCTGCCTCAGCCTCTCAAGTAGCTAGGATCAGAGGCAGGTACCACTACACCCAGCTAATTTTTGTATTTTTAGTAGAGACAGGGTTTCACCATTTTGACCAGGATGGACTTGAACTCGGGGTCTCAAGTGATCCACTGGCCTCAGCCTCCCAAAGCGTTGGGATTACAGGTGTGAGCCACCGCTCCCAGCCACTATTGACATTTAGACCACAAAATTCTTTGTTTTGAGAGGGTTGTCCTGTGCATTGCAGAATAGTTAGAAGCATCTCTGGCCTCTGTATATCAAATGCTGGTAGCATCTTTTTCTCAATTTGTAAAATGGCCAAAAATACCTTTAGATACTGCCAAATGCTCCCCGGGGCCGGGGATGGGGGATTACCTACAATAGAGAACCACTGGACTAAAATTCGGTTCCTGTAGTTGCTTGTAAATCCATCCAGCTAAAATATTATTTTGCTAAAAATGTATAAAAACCAAATTCAGATGCTGAGCTGGTAGGGCTTTACTATAGAAAGAAAACACACACAAAAAAAGACAAATTAAAATATAGAACCGTCTACGAGATAACAGGTCTGATTTCTCCAAAAAGTCAAAGTCATGAAAAAAAGGAGGCAGGAACGACTCTTGGAGATTGAGAGACTCGTGACCTTGTCCTTGATTGGACCTGGTTTTAGAAAAACATAGCTAGAAAAGATATTTGAGAGACAGTTAGAAAAACTTGATTATGCTATTATTGTTTAATTTTTTTAATTGTGGATATCATGTTGTGGTTAAGAGAATGTCCTTGTTTTGGGGATATGCATGTTCAAATATTTAGGGATAATCTGTAACTTACTCTGAAATATCTCAGCCATGAAAAGTAGTCAAATATGAGGAAATGTTAATAATTAACGAACCTACATTGTAGATCTGTAGTATTTTTTTTTTCTGTATGTGTGAAAATGTTTTTAAAATAATGTGAAGAATATAAATAAAATAAAGGTAAAATTAAAAGAAACAAATTGCGACTGGGCGCGGTGGCTCACTCCTGTAATCCCAGCACTTTGGGAGGCCGAGGCGGGTGGATCACCTGAGGTCGGAAGTTTGAGACCAGCCTGACCAACATGGAGAAACCTTGTCATTACTAAAAATACAAAATTGGCTGGGCGTGGTGGCACATGCCTGTAAACCCAGCTACTAGGGAGGCTGAGGCAGGAGAATCACTTGAATCTGGGAGGTGGAGGTTGCAGTGAGCCGAGATGGTGCCATTGCACTCCAGCCTGGGCAACAAGAGTGAAACTCTGTCTCAAAAAAAAAAAGAAAAAGAAAAAAAATTGAAGTTTTCTGAAGTTCACAAAGACGTTCATTGCAGCAATGTACATAAAGAAAAAAAGTCAGACACAACCTAACTATTTATTCCTAAGCAATCCCTAAACATAGTTAAATAAACTCTGGTGTTCTAGATGAGGTAGAATACATGCAACATTTACAAAGAGAAAGACACAAACTTTTTTTTTTTTTTAATTTATTTATTATTATTATACTTTAAGTTGTAGGGTACATGTGCATAACGTGCAGGTTTGTTACATATGTATACTTGTGCCATGTTGGTGTGCTGCACCCATCAACTCGTCATTTACATCAGGTATAACTCCCAATGCAATCCCTCCCCCCTCCCCCCTCCCCATGATAGGCCCCTGTGTGTGATGTTCCCCTTCCTGAGTCCAAGTGATCTCATTGTTCAGTTCAGACACAAACTTTTTTTTTTTAGACGGAGTCTCACTCTGTAATTCAAGAGTGCAGTGGCATGATTTCAGCTCACTGCAACCTCCACATCCTGGATTCAAGCAATTCTCATGCTTCAGCCTCCCATTAGCTGGGATTACAGGCATGTGCCACCACACCTGGCCAGCTGAAAGACACAAACTTCTGTTGACAAGCCTGAATTTGCAAACAGGAGTGAAAATATTATGAATCAATAGTGACTGTCAAGAGTTTCCCTCATCCTGGGACATCAGTTTTCATGAGGGCAGCCAGAGTTATCAACTCTAATTCTCAGATTGGCAATCGGTAGCTGTGATGCCGCAGCCCTGTGGATGCTGAGCCATCCAGGATGAGATCATACGTGATGGACATTTAAATCTCAGTCCAGTGATGATCTATCCTGCAAGAAATACCACTTTCTTTATTTTCTGAATGTTGACTTTGCATTAAACTTTCATTCCACTGGCATAGTAAAATTCCCACCTCCGGAAATTTAGCATTTCCTTTTTCTCAGGATCTGTCTCTCCAGAGGAGATTTTGGATTAAACCATCTAAAATGGCATATATGTATTATATATACATATTTAAATATATATATAATATATAATTTAATTAATGTATAATATATAAATATATATTTAAATATATTTAAATATATTTAAAATGGCATATATATTATATATTATATATATATTTTAAATATATATATATATATATTTTTTTAAGAAAGAGTCTCCCTCTCTCACCCAGGCTTAAGCGCAGTGGTGCAATCACAGCTCACTGCTGCCTTGACTTCCTGGGCTCAAATAATCCTTGTGCCTCAGCCTCCAGAGCAGCTTGGACTACAGATGCAAGCCCCACGCCCAGCTAATTTTTATATTTATAGTAGAGACAGGGTTTTGTCCTATTGGCTAGGCTGGCCTCCAACTCCTGCACTCGAGTGAGTCACCTGCTTCAGCCTCCCAAAGTGCTAGGATTACAGGCATGGGCCACCACACATGGAAAAATGGCCAATGTTTTTAATCTTCCAAAATTCCAACTTCATACAGTTTAATCTAAAACATAGGACCATGTTCATTGAATGGGGATGGGGAAGGGACAGAGGAGAGGGAAAAATAGAATAGAACTGGATGTCCTAATATGGATGGCTTTCCAAGACAAATTCATTATTGAGAATGTGTATATACATATGCAAACAGATAGAGTGCCGACCATTGAGTGAAAATAGCTTTATAATAATATAAGAAGGCTGGGCACAGTGGCTCACACCTGTAATCTCACCCCTTTGGGAGGCTAAGGTGGAAGGATTACTTGAGCCCAGGAGTTCAAGACCAGGTTGGGCAACGTGGCAAGATCCTGTCTCTACAAAATTAAAGAAAAAAAAGTTAGCTGAACATGGTGGTGTTCACGTGTAGTCCTAGCTACTTGGGAGGCTGAGGCAGGAGGATCACTTGAGCCCAGGTGTTTGAGGTTGTAGAGAGCTATGCTCTCCAGCTGGGATGATGGAGTGAGGCCTTGCCTCCAAAAACAAAAACAAAATAATAATAACATAAGAAAGGCACACATGGAACAAGGCTATGTATTTTCTTGAGTGTTTGTGTATGTGTGTATTAAAAAGTATATGTAGAGATGGGTTATACGTGTACACGAACATGTATATATATTTTATATTTAAAATGGTGGGAAACATAACATTCAAATGGACTGCAATGACTGCCTTGGGGAATCAGGGATTTGTAGTGAGTACTGTAACGTGCTGCTCAAATTAGTCCGTCATGACCAAGACGGTTATTATCCCAGCTGGCAGCAGTGCTGCTCACTGCCTTTCTCTCTGAGCTGACTCCTCCAAGGTTCTGTCACTTCCCCAGAGGCAGCTTACCTCCAGGAGTGCCAAGGCAAAGTTCCCTTGCCCCAACTATGAACTTCTCTAAAGGACCATCTCAGTGGCAGGGCTCCCTGTGAGGTTGGCTGAGGCCTCTGAGGCCCATGTTAATCCCAAGGGCACTGCCCAATAATCTTCCTGCATCCATATCTGCATCTTATTTGTTTGGGGTTTCTTTTTTTAGACATAGTCTTGCTCTGTCACCCAGGCTGGTTTCAGCTCACCTCAACCTCTGCCTTCCGGGTTCAAGTTATTCTCCTGCCTCTGCCTCCCGAGTAGCTGGGATTATAGGTGTGCACCACCATACCCAGCTAATTTTTTGTGTTTTTAGTAGAGACAGGGTTTCTCCATGTTGGTCAGGCTGGACTCGAACTCCCGACCTCAGGTGATCTGCCCACTTCAGCCTCCCAAAGTGTTGGGATTACAGACGTGAGCCACCACACCCAGCCTGATTTAGCTTTTAAAAGAGTACTGCTGACCGGCTGTCGTGGCTCACATCTGTAATCCCAGCACTTTGGGAGGCAAAGTTGGGTGGATTACCTGAGGTCAAGAGTCTGAGACCAGCCTGACCAACATGGTGAAACCCCATCTCTACTAAAAAGACAAAAACTTAGCCTGGCGTGGTGGCACACGCCTGTAATCCCAGCTACTCGGGAGGCTGAGAACAGAGAATCGCTTGAACCCGGAGGCGGAGGTTTTGGTGAGCTGAGATTGCGCCGTTGCACTCCAGCCTGGGCAACAGGAGCGAAACTCCGTCTCAGATAAATAAATAAATAAGTAAATAAATAAATAAAAATTAAAGAAAAAAAGAGCTAAATCAGCACCATTACTGCTTACTCACAAGCATTTAATGGCTTGTATCTTACCGAATGTAGTCTCATGCCTTATATAACATTGTCCTCCAGCCCCTACACAATGTGGTGCTCCATTACTCCATTATTTCCTTATGCTAGATATTCACATGACTTACTCCCTCACTTCTCCTAGGCTTTAAATAATGTTACCATCTCTGTAAAGCCTCCCTCAATCTCCCTATTTAAATTTGCAAAGGCCTGGTGTGGTGGCTTGCTCCTGTAATCCCAGCACTTTGGGAGGCTGAGGCTAAGGCTAAAGGATCTCTTAAGTCCAGGAGTTTGAGACCAGCCTGGGCAGCATAGCTAGATCCCATCTCTACAGAAAATTTAAAAATTTGCTGGTTGTAGTGGCGTATGCCTATAGTGCTAGCTTCTCAGGAGGCTTAGGTGGGAGGTTCACTGGAGCCCAGGAGGTTGAGGCTGCAATGAACAGTGATCATGTCACTGCACTCAGCCTGGGTGACAGAGCAAGATCCTATTTAAAAAAAAAAAAAAGTAGATCACTCTGTGAAGTTCTCCCATTTCACTGATGAGAAACTGAGACCTTGAGAGGCAAGTATCTAGTTTAATAACAGAGGAGGAGCAGAAAACAGATATACCTTTTCTTAGCACTTCTCACCACAGCTTCTGTCTTTAGTATACGTAATTTTTTTTTAGGAGCCAAGAAATTCCATGATGGCAATTTAAAAAGCAATCAGCTTCTTTGTGTTTGACCAATGAAAGATGGGTGCAGGGTTCTGTTTGCTATAGATAAACTGAGTTGATCAAGACATCAAAGACTTCCTGCCGGATGGGCCAGTCCAACCAGCTTATGATATTTAAAGTTGATGTCAGTGCATTTTAAAAGGTAATAAATTAACCCCATTATTCTTGGTCATTTATAAGGAACTGCTCCTGCTTGGGAGAACCTGTGCTTCTGGTTCTGGACTAAGAATTGCTCAATCTGGACCTCATTAATAGGTCAAGAACTCAGAAGAGCATCCATCTGGCTTGGATTGCCTTCAAGGATGGAGAAAACGGAGCATTATTCTCTAGTTAACACTGAAAACACCTAGCATAATGCATGGTACCTAGCAGGCTCTCAGAAAACATCTGCTGAATCTAAATGAAAACCATCAACAATGACAAAACCTTTCTAAAATGTTTTGCTTAGGCTAGAGGCGGGGGCTCGCGCCTTAATCCCAGCACTTTGGTAAGCCTAGGCAGGTGGATCACCTGAGGTCAGGAGTTCAAGACCAACCTGGCCA
Organism: Macaca fascicularis; assembly: GCF_037993035.2. NCBI lineage: Eukaryota > Metazoa > Chordata > Mammalia > Primates > Cercopithecidae > Macaca > Macaca fascicularis. The sequence goes on from NC_088382.1 coordinate 137,476,984, forward strand.
ACATGGTAAAACCCCGTCTCTACTAAAAATACAAAAATTAGCTGGGCGTGGTGGTGCACACCTGTAGTCCCAGCTACTTAGGAGGCTGAGGCAGAAGAATTGCTTGAACCCAGGAGGCAGAGGTTGCAGTGAGCCAAGATTGCACCACTGCACACCGGCCTGGGCGACAGAGTGAGACTCCATCTCAAAAAATATATATATATACACACATATATTTGCCTCATTTTTGTTATAAAGTAGTGGCTATAATTATGGACTCTGGAATAAGCTGAGAGACCTTAAATAAACCACTGAAACTTTAGGTACCTCAGTTTCCTGTTTGACAAAATGGGATTAATAATAGTGTTTACCTCATAGGTTGTTGTGAGAATTCAGTGTGGTAACCCACAAAAAGCACTTAGACCAATGTCTGGCACATGATAAGCTCTATGTAAGTTTTGCTATAATGTCTCCCTATGTACCAATTAGTTTATTCAACCAACGTGTACCAGGCACCCTATTTTGGGTTCTAAGCTCTGTGCTGGCTATCAGGAATACAAAAATGCAAAGACATGTTTCTGTGTTCCTGTAGCCCACAGCCATGGCAGATACTGCTAAATGAGAATCAACAGACCATTACATTTGTGAGTACATGTTGGTGTATAATTTTCCAAAGTGGAGAACTCACAGTCTTCATTATTTGCTCAAAGGGATCCATGACCACTTCACAGATTTTAAAAATCTGGATAAGGATCACCTTAATTTTGTTATAAATATTGTTATAAATATTGTTATTATTATATTGTTACAAATAAAGCAGAGGCTGGGCACGGTGACTCACGCTTGTAATCCCAGCATTTTGGGAGGCCAAAACAGGCAGGTTGCTTGAGCCCAGGAGTTCAAGAACAACCTGGGCAACTGGGCAAAACCCCATCTCTACAAAATGTACAAAAATTAGCTGGGCATGATGGCACAATCCTGTGGTCCCAGCTACACAGAAGGGTGAGGTGGGAGGATCACCTGAGCTCTAGGAAATCAAGGTTGCAATGAGCCATGCCTGGGTGAGAGTGAAACACTGTCTCAAAAAAAAAAAAAAAAAAAAAAAAGAAAAATAATTTCTAGCCAGGTGTAGTGGCTCACGCCTGTAATCCCAGCACTTTGGGAGGCCAAGGCAGGCAGATCATGAGGTCAGGAGATCGAGACCATCCTGGCTAACACGGTGAAACCCCATCTCTACTAAAAATACAAAAAATTAGCCAGGCATGGTGGCGGGCACCTGTAGTCCCAGCTACTCGGGAGGCTGAGACAGGAGAATGGTGTGAACTCGGGAGGCAGAGCTTGCAGTGAGCCGAGTTCCCCCCATTGCACTCCAGCCTGGGCAACAGAGTGAGACTCTGTCTCAACAAAAAAAAAAAAAAAAAAAGAAAAATAATTTCTAGTGTTCGAGATAGCATAGTAAGGTGATTATAGTTAATGACAATATATTGTATATTTCAAAATAACTAGAAGAGAAGATTTAAAGTGTTCCCAATACAACAAAATAATACACATTTGAGGTAATGGACATCTTAAATACACTGATTTGGTTATCACACATTGTATGCATGTATCAAAATACTGATGTATTCCCATAAATATGGACAAGTATTATAAAACAATACAAAGTTTTGGTCAGGTGTGGTGGCTCATGCCTGTAATCCCTACTTGGGAGGCTGAGGCAGGAGGATCACTTGAGCCCATGAGTTTGAGGCTGCATTGAGCTAGGATCACACCACTGCAATCCAGCTTGGGCTATAGAGTGATACTCTGTCTCAAAATACACTTAAAAAAAAAAAAAAGAACAAAACTGAGATTCATGGAATAATATTTGTTATGTCTTTGATATAATGTCCAGCTGAGCCAGATTGAGAGATTGTATTGCTTGTTCTCTCCTGTACACTTTCTCCCATTCTTGCCCTGCTTCCCTCTAGGTAGAATATACTTCTGAGTTATTGACTTTGGGCTTATCAATGATAATTACTTTGACCAGGGGGCTGTGAGTGGGTGTGATAGATGCCAAGTCTGAGAAAAATCATTAAATGCATGTTCAGGAGTTAGAAATGTCTCCCTTGATTTTGCGCTCTGCCATGAGAACAACACATCCCATATATGAGTTCATCCATCTGCTCAGATCCCCTAATGAGCAGACGCACGGAACCATGTTGAACACAGCCACAGTTAAACTGCACATCTGTGAACAAGAAAGCAAGCTGCCAACCACTGAAACTTTGGAGCTATTTGTTACTGTGGTAAAAGCTAACTGGTACACTGCAGCAAAAGCTAACTGGTATATAATTCATGCTCAATAACTGGCTTCTCCCTTCTCGCTTGCCAAGAGCAAAACAGAGAACTTTCAAGGAACTCCTTGAAGATATTGAGGATACAATATTTAAACTGTTAGGAACAATGTCAACTATAAAGACAGAAGAGGCCAGGTGCGGTGGCTCACACCTGTAATCCCGGCACTTTGGGAGGCCGAGGCAGTCGGATCACTTGAGGTCAAGAGTTGGAGACCAGCCTGGCCAACATGGTGAAACCCTGTCTCTACTAAAAATACAAAAATTAGCCAGGTGTGGTAGCAGGCACCTGTAATCCCAGCTACTAGGGAGGCTGAGCCATGAGAATCACTTGGACCTGGGAGGTGGAGGTTGCAGTGAGCCAAGGTCGTGCCACTGATCTCCAACCTGGTGACAGGGCCAAAAAAAAAAAAAAAAAAAAAGAGAGAGAGTCAGAGATGGGTGGGATGGAGTACATTAGAATGTGTGTCAGAGACTACCAGCTGTGCACCTATCTCTTTCCCTCTTCTTTGGGTATACCGTATGTCACTGAACTCTGGCAAAAGGAATGTGGATGAATGTCATGGGCATCACTTCCAGGTCTGGCCTATAAACCCCCACCCCACCCCATGCTTACTCCCACACAGACTTTTCTCCTTTAGGCTGTTTGGAATGGTGACCCCAGGGCAACTTGGAAGCTACACATTGAAGATGAAGAGTTGTCAGCAACCTAGAGCCCTGAATGACTGCCTGGAAGAGCTGCCTCACCACCTGAGCATCTGTGTTGGACCAGCTGGACATTCGCTGAAGCAATTAAAACAGATTTTATTCAATACTACTGACAGGGAAAGATCTGAGCTCCATTCCAATTTGTGCCCAGGTATCTGGGCATTTTAAAGGGAGAAGGAGTGAGCGGGGGGATGGCAGGGCTTAAGATGAGTTAAGGAAGTGAGAAATTACAAAGAGCAGGAAGGGAAAAGGGCTTGGCCCATGTGGCTGAGACTAGCACAGGACCCTGTCTTCAGGTGTTGGCTGGAATAAACAGTAAGCTCTTTGAATTTTATAGGCAGGCACTTTCAGGGTGGGCTTGAATCATGCTAGGGGGTGTGTCCTTGTGCTGTTGGAACCATGTTAGTGTGTGTCCAAGTCTTTTTTTCTTTTTCTTTTTTTTCAGAGACACGGTCTCACTCTGTTGCCCAGGCTGGAGTGCAATGGTGCAATCACAGCTCACTACAGCCTTGAACTCCTTAGGCTCAAGTGATCCTCCCACCTCAACCTCCTGAGTACTTGACACCACAGGTGCACACCACCATGTCTGACTAGTTTTTTAAAAAATATTTTTGTAGAGATGGGGTCTCCCTGTTTCTCAGACTGGTCTTCAACTGCTGGGCTCAAGTAATCCTACTTCCTCGGCCTTCCAAAGTGCTGGATTATAGGCGTGCGCCACCATGCCCAGCCTGTCCAAGTCTTTATAGGCTGAGGTTAAGACCTGGTAAGAGATAGGTCAAGAAGAGAATCTTTGTCATCACCCCGTTGGGCTTATTCCGTTAGTTTACAAATGAAACCCGGGAAATACTGATGCAGATGGGTCCCAGCAAGAACTTAAGTACTGGTTATTCTTTTTTTTTTTTGAGATGGAGTCTGGCTCTGTCACCCAGGCTGGAGTGCAGTAGCCGGATCTCAGCTCACTGCAAGCTCTGCCTCCCGGGTTCACGCCATTCTCCTGCCTCAGCCTCCCGAGTAGCTGGGACTACAGGCGCCCACCACCTCGCCCGGCTAGTTTTTTTTTTTTTTGTAATTTTTTTAGTAGAGACGGGATTTCACCGTGTTAGTCAGGATGGTCTCGATCTCCTGACCTCGTGATCCGCCCGTTTCGGCCTCCCAAAGTGCTGGGATTACAGGCGTGAGCCACCGCGGCCGGCCTAAGTACTGGTTATTCTTAACAAATGTTTATGAAGAGCTTATGTACCAAACTCCCTACCACAATCTTCACACCTACATCTACGATACCACACCTACATCCCCAATCTTCATTTGCTCGTCTGTATAACCCTTTGAAATATGTTATTATTCTCATTTTTAAAATTTATAAATATAAGCAAGCTGAGGATCTGTGTGGTCAAAAAGTTGTCTATTTATGATCATGTACCTGGAGAGTGGCAGAAGCACATTGGAACCGGATCATTTTGGCTCCAAATGTAGTGCCATGTACACAAAGTACATGCATATATGTATATACTGTAACTGATAGAGATTAGGTGCTTGATTAATGGTAGCTATTTTTTGCCTTGCAATTATTTCCATTTGTTGAAGTCGTCTTCAGCATCTCAAACTCAATGTCTCCTTTGAATAATCTCATTCTTCAAATGAAGGCACCTGACTTGGTTTACAGGAAGAGGTTGCAGCTATAAAACAGAAATTTCTCTCTGTTTGGATCTTGCTAGCTTGGGTGTTAGGGGATGGAGCATACGAGTTTGGATTCAGAAGCACTGCACTCTGACCCAGGGTGCTAAGTTGCACAGTTCTGATGAAATACAGCCACAGATCTCCTGAAGTTCTTCCAGACTGGCACATAGGATCAGGGAGATGGTTTTTCATCATAAACTTCTGAACATTAGTATGCAGGCTCTTTTGCAGGATTTGCTGTGCAAATGTACATTCTCATATTCTGAGGTACTGGTGAGGTTCATATGCTCTCCTAGAAAGTTCCAGCATTCTATAATCTAATAAAGCTAAATTTCAGATGGATTAAGAAGTTACTAAGTAACAAAGGAAACTAGAAGAAACCTGACAACTAGAATTAAAAAAAAATCAGGTCTTCTGTTTAAGATGCTCTTCAAACAATAGGAATCTCAGTTTGGCTGGGCACTGTGGCTCATATCTTTAATTTCAGCAACTCAGGAACTGAGATAAGAGGATCCCAGACCCCAGCCTCAGTTTCTCCCCAGGAAATGTACAGACCCTGGGGGCCATCCTCATTCAGGTGCTCACTAGACTGATGGCGGTCATGGTGTCCTCATTTCTGAGGGTGATTCCTGGAGAAACAGATGGGAGGATTGAGGAAAAGGTAAATAAATTAGAGCCAGGGCTCTGTGCAAACAAGAGTAAGTGATGAGGCAATGGGAAAGGGATGGTGAAGTTTGCTTGGGAAAATCACAAAACCTGTGGCATCACAGAGCTTATTTGCTAAGTGGTGCAATGCATTCTAGAAAACAATGATGCCTTTGGCCTATTACTACACATCCTGGATCTGGGAGTACCTAAAACACTAAATGCTGGGGCTGTCAGAGGTGGTGGGTGGGATGACAACTCAAAGAACCGAACTCTGCCGGGAATAGTGGCTGTAATCCCAGCACTTTGGGAGGCTGAGGCGGGAGGATTGCTTGAGTCCAGAAGTTCAAGGCTAGCCTGGCAGCATAGCAAGATCTTGTCTCTACAAAAAAAAAATTAATAAAACATTAGCCAGGTGTGGTGGTGTGTGCCTGAGGTCCCAGCTACTCAGGAGGTTGACGTGGGAGCATCACTTGAGCCCAGGAGTTTGAGGCCGCAGTGAGCTAGGATTGCACCACCGCACTCCAGTCTGGGTGACAGACTGAGACTCTGTCTCAAAAAATAATAATAAACTAACCAAACAAACAAGTAAGTAAACTGACTGAGGCACATACTGAACCTTGGTTAACACAATCCCAATTCCTAATCCCTTTCCTCCTTGCCTGCTTCTGCTACAGAGGTTGGAAAACTCCAATACTTGCTATCCCAGCTTTACTTGCAGCTAGCAGAGGCCATATAAGAGCTCTAGCTAATGAGGCTGTTTTACTAAGGATTGGTTGGAAGGTTTTTGCTTTTTCTGGCAAAAGGGACATACTTGGCTTAGGCTGCTTCTTTTACTTATTCCTGCTTTAACCGTGGATGTGATGCCCAAGACCAAGAATATGCTGCTCGGACAATATTAAACTCAAACAACAAAGAGTATTGTTTTTTTACATAAGAAGAGGAAAAGTGATCTCTTCCTTTATCTCTCACTTAGAATTGTCTAAGTTCTCCCAGCAGCTCCCCACTAGCTTTCCTCTCGCATGCTATTGGCCAGAATTGGATCGGCTGAGCCAATTCCTGAATTGATCGCTAACAAAGGAAGTAGAATCACACGCTAGGCTTAGACTGATCATTGAGTAGAATGGATCCTGGGGCATCAATCAAAGCATGCCCTATAGCAGGTAAATGTGATCACAAGATAAATAATGACTTTCTGAATATAAAAACCGTAGGAATAAATAACAAATTAAAGGACTGGTGAATATGAGCTTACTGATATAAAAGCAAATTTATAAAACCACTCATAAACAAAAGGAAAAGGCAAATAAGACATCAGGGATAAATATTTGCGATTTACATGGCAAATAAAGTGTTAATATCTCATAAGTCACTTCTAAAAATTCACCTTAAGGAAATCATTAAGGACATATGCGATGATTCAGTTACAAAGATGTTTGTAGCAGAAACGTGTTTAATAATGGAAATTTGCAGGCCAGGCGAGGTGGCTCACGCCTGTAATCCCAGCACTTTGGGAGGCCGAGATGGGTGGATCACGAGGTCAGGAGATCGAGACCATCCTGGCTAACACAGTGAAACCCCGTCTCTACTAAAAAATACAAAAAATTAGCCAGGCGAGGTGGCGGGCGCCTGTAGTCCCAGCTACTCGGGAGGCTGAGGCAGGAGAATGGCATTAACCAGGGAGGCGGAGCTTGCAGTGAGCCGAGATCGCACCACTGCAGTCCAGCCTGGGCGACAGAGCGAGACTCCGTCCCCCCGCCAAAAAAAAAAAGAAAAAAAATGGAAATTTGCAAGCAAGATTAATTCCCAGCAGTAAGGTACTGGTTAGGTAAAATATGATATAAACTTACAAAGGAATGCTACAGGACTATTGAAAAACAACCTCGCAGAAATATACGTACTGTTATGAAAAGATGATTGTGATGTATTATTAAGTGACAAAATCAGAAAACAAATAATGCACATGGTTTGTTTCTATATACCTGAAGAAAAATGTAGGAGTATGTGTGTGTGTGTATGTGCGTGTAATTATGTAGAAGGGTGTGTATTCCAGAGTTAACAATGGCCATTTCTGATGGATGGTATATTTGTTGATTTTTCTTTTCTTTTTTTTTTGAGACAGTCTCGCTCTGTCACCCAGGCTGGAGTGCAATGGCACAATCTCGGCTCATTGCAACCTCTGCCTCCCGGGTTCAAGCGATTCTCCTGCCTCAGCCTCTCAAGTAGCTGGGATTACAGGCACCCAGGCACCTGCTACCATGCCCAGGTAATTTTTGTATTTTTAGTAGAGACAGGGTTTCACCATGTTGGTCAGGCTGATCTTGAACTCCTGACCTCAGGCGATCCACCTGCCTCGGCCTCCCAAAGTGCCGGGATTACAAGCACTGCACCTGGTCATATTTGTTGATTTTTTTAAACTACTGAGCATGCATTGCATTTGTAATAAAATAAACAAGTAAAGGAACTTAATTTAGGAAACATATACCGAAAAGTAAATGAACACCTCAACAGCAGAGTGGTCAATGGGCCTAAGCAAAATATGTTCATAAAATAAAGTACAATGAGCCAATAATCAGGCGTGCAAGAATTTGGTAATAAACCAGTATGTAATTAAAACAAGAATGAAATGTCTCTCTTTTTATTCCCAACCCATTGAACTGGAATGTTTTCCCCCCATGAAAAGAATAGAGCCTGGTTGGGAGTAGAGGGAAATGTACAAGTTCACAGGTAAAACTGTTCTGAAGAACATTTTGTCAATAGGTAGACATTCAAAAATGCCAAGTTTCTTTTGTCTGAGCAATTATTATTATTATTTTTATTTTTGAGATGGAGTCTCACTCTGCCGCCCAGGCTAGAATGCAGGGGTGTGGTCTCTGCTCACTGCTGCAACCTCTGCCTCCCAGGTTCATGCGATTTTCCTGCCTCACCTCCAGAGTAGCTGGGATTACAGGCACATGCCACCACACCCAAATACTTTTTTTTTCTTTTTCTTTTTTTTAGTAGAGATGGGGTTTCACCTTGTTGTCCAGGTTGGTCTCAAACTTCTGACCTCAGGTGATCAGACTGCCTCGGCCTCCCAAAGTGCTGGGATTACAGGTGTGAGCCACTGTGCCTGGTCCTGGTCTAGGCAGTTATTTTAAAATTATTTTTATTTTTATTTTTTGAGACAGAGTCTGTCTCCCAGAGTGGAGTGCAGTAGTGTGATCACTGCTCACTGCAGGCTTGACGTCCTTGGGCTCAGGTAATCCTCCTGCTTCAGACTCCCCAGGAGCTGGGACTACAAGCTTGCACCACCATGCCTGGCTAATTTTTGTATTTTTTGTAGAGATGGGGTTTTGCCATGCTGCCCAGTCTGGTCTCAAAATCCTGGCTCAGGTGATCTTCCCGCCTCACCCTCTCAAAGTGCTGGGATTACAAGAGTGAGCCATCACGCCTGGTCTGATTGCACCACCATGCCCAGCTAATTTTTGTATTTTTTTGTAGAGATGGGGTTTTGCCACGTTGGCCAGGCTGGTCTCGAACTCCTGGCCTCAAGTGATCTGCCTCCCTTGGCCTTCCAAAGTGCTGGGGTTATAGGCATGAGCCACTGCACCTGGACAGCTGGCTTCTTCTTGTTGGTCAAATTATCTTTTTTTTTTTTTTTTTTTTTTTTTTTTGAGACGGAGTCTCGCTCTGTCACCCAGGCTGGAGTGCAGTGGCCGGATCTCAGCTCACTGCAAGCTCCGCCTCCCGGGTTCACGCCATTCTCCTGCCTCAGCCTCCCGAGTAGCTGGGACTACAGGCGCCTGCCACCTCGCCCGGCTAAGTTTTTGTATTTTTAGTAGAGACGGGGTTTCACTGTGTTAGCCAGGATGGTCTCGATCTCCTGACCTCGTGATCCGCCCGTCTCGGCCTCCCAAAGTGCTGGGATTACAGGCTTGAGCCACCGCGCCCGGCCTGTTGGTCAAATTATCTTGAATCAATTCTCTTCTTGACCCATTTTCTCTCTAGCTCTCTGCTGAGATTTATTGTCTCAATAGTATTTCCTAGTGTTGAAATTACCTTGTTTATTGGCTTGTCTGCTTCTTCTCACTAGAATGTCAACCTAACAAGAGCAGGGACTTGGGCTGTCTCTTGCACACATAGTCCTGAGGACTAGCACAGTGCCTGGCACATAAGAGGAATTTGATAATGTTTGATAAAGGAATTAATGGGTTTTGTAGATAAGGATGCAGATATAGGGCCGGACATGGTGGCTCACGCCTGTAATCCCAGCACTTTGGGAGGCTGAGATGGGCAGATTACTTGAGGTCAGGTGTTTGAGACCAGCCTGGCCAACATGGTGAAACCCTGTCTCTATAAAAAATACAAAAATTAGCTGGGCATGGTGGCAGACGCCTGTAATCCCCACTCAGGAGGCTGAGGCAGGAAAATCGCTTGGCGGCAGGAGAATCGCTTGAAGCCACGAGGCGGAGATTGCAGTGAGCCCAGATCGCGTCACTGCACTTCAGCCTGCACTTCACTGCACTTCACCCTGGTGACAGAGTTAGACTCCATCTCAAAAAAAAAAAAGAGAAGGACGCAGATATAGAGAAGGTGAAGACTGGTACTGAACATAAAATTACTTAATTATAGACCTAATACTAAACAACCATGATAACTGTACTTACAGAATGGAGAGTTTTAATTGAAAGACAACAGCACAACTACGCTAGTGCAGTGGCTCATGCCTGTAATCCCAACACTTTGAAAGGCCGAGGCAGGTGAATGGCTTGAGCCCAGGAGTTAGCCAGGCATGGTGGCACGTACCTACTCAGGAGGCTGAGGTGGGAGGATTGCTTGAGCCTGAGAGGTGAGTTGAGATTGCGCCACTGCTCTTCAGTCTGGGTGACAGAGTGAGATGCTGTCTCAAAACAAAAACAAAAACAGAAAACAACTAACAAAGATAGGTGAAGTAAAGGGAGATGTGAGAAAATGTGCAAATGTAATAGTAAAAAGTTGCCTGGATTTTACAATGATGAGGCCTACAAATAAAACATCACGTCACTCTTTTCTTGCTTTTCATTATCTTTTCTGAGCCTTTGTAGCCTTATTTAGAAAGCAGTACTTCTCATGTGGGAAATAAATATTTAAAACTTAACAATTCCTTTAGCTTTATGTTAGCTTTCTTTTCTTCTATTAAAAGAAAATTAGATTTCTTAAAAATTGCAACTATGATATATTAACATTTTCGAATATTTTTCTTATCTATTTTTCAATCCTGCATCCAACTATATATCAAGATGTATGCCTATATGTATTCATCTGTGCCCAAAAAGTCCTCATCTGATATTCAGGAAAATTATTTCTGGCTGATAAAATTTGTTTTTCTTCTCTATTTTTTTTTTGCAGAGTTTTAATGTTTTACAATGTGTGTGTGTGTGTGTGTGTGTGTGTATAAAATACCAGTTTTGCAAGAAGAAAAGTGACTTTTAAAAAATGAAAGCAGGGCCGGACACGGTGGCTCATGCCTGTAAACCCAGCACTTTGAGAAACCGAGGCGGGTGGATCATGAGGTTAGGAGATGGAGACCATCCCGGCCAACATGGTGAAACCCCGTCTCTACTAAAATACAAAAAATTAGCACAGCGTGGTGGCACACGCCTATAGTCCCAGCTACTTGGGAGGCTGAGGCAGGGGAATCGCTTAAACCCAGGAGGCGGAGGTTGCAGTGAGCCGAGATTGAGCCACTGCATTCCAGCCTGGTGACAGAGCAAGACTCCATTTTTTAAAAAAATAAAAACAAAAACAAACAAATGAAAAAACAAAAGCAGATATACCAAAATGTTCATTTTGGATGGTAGGAATATTAAAATGTTATTTTTTCTTTATATTTTTACCGAAAAAAATGTTTTAATTCTAAAAAAGGAATTAAAAAAAGGAAAATGTGAATCTAAGATCAGTGCATGAGAACTAGAGACCCAGAGAGGGCAAACGGCATCAAGGTCAAAGTTGAGTGAGTCCTGGGTGAAAGTGTCTTTTCAGTCAGGGGAGATTTTCCATGCAAAAGGGACTGGGTATCATCTGCCAGGAAATGGACAGAGGGCGTCTTCCATTAGATGCTGGTCCTCTCATAGCCTACTACCATCCCCCAGGAGGGCACTGGCTTCCTCAAGGTCATAGCCTTTGGTTTCTAGAAAAAACGATTAAGCAGTGAAAGGATTACGGTCTTACAGCTCCTATTGCATGATGTATAGATGCAGAGTTTTCTAATCATCTTCTCTTTATATTTTCAAAGACGGATGACAACTACAGCCCGGGCACCTGCCCAGCCCCTCTCAGATCTGGGCACAAAACAGACACCTGTCTAGTCCCTCACAGAGAGCCAGGCACAAAACAGACACCTGTCCAGTCCCTCATGGAGAGCAAAGCACAAAACAGACACCTGTTCAGCCCCTCTCAGAGAGCCAGGCACAAAGCAGAGACCGGTCCAGCTCCTGGCAAGGAGCCAGGCACAAAACAGATGCCCATGAGTGTAAATGAATCTGTGGAACAGGCAGAATAGGAGCATCAACTGGATACTTTTTTTTTTTTCCCCAAATAAGAACACTTGCGTTGAGAAGAAGCCACGGGAAGAGATATGATGAAACACTCCACAGAGAGAGGGAGGAGCCTCCAGGTAGGTTGGAGTGAGTAGGCTGTAGAGCAGACAGCAGGGGAGAAGAGGGGCAACCTTCTGTTCCACCCCATTTGTGTGTCCAATTTTTCACTGGGCTGTGACGTCCTTCTAGGGTCCGTGTGTAACTCCCTCCCCATCGCCTAGCAGGATGCCTGACTCCCCCTAAGTGCTCAATAAACGTTGAACTGGACGGGCGCTGGCGTGGTGGCTCACGCCTGTAATCCCAGCACTTTGGGATGCCGAGGCGGGTGGATCATCTGAGGTTAGGAGTTCGAGACCAGCGTGGCCAACATGGTGAAACCTTGTCTCTGCTAAAATTACAAAAATTAGCTGGGCGTGGTGGTGCATGCCTGTGATCCCAGCTACTCCTGAGGCTGACGCAGGAGAATCGCTTGAACCCGGAAGGCGGAGGTTGCAGGGAGCCGAGATCAGGCCACTGCACTCCAGCCTGGGTGACAGAGTGAAACTCCATCTCTAAATAAATAAATAAATAAACAAACTAAAATTTGACCTGAACAGGGGCAGCTCTTACATCTGTCCAGTCTCGGATTTATGCGGATAGAACAAGAAAAACACATCCCACATGGGAGGCCAGTGTCCACTTGTTCCTTTGGAGGAACTATTGGGCATTTAAGGGACTAGTTGAACACACTCTGTAGGTCAACTCTGCCCGGAGTGGAGGGAGCTGCGCGGACAGCTGACCCTCTGCAGGGGTTTGCAACTGGGCTCCTGGAAACAGCGGGAGCCGTCGAAGGAGGAGAGAAGGTGCGTGAGCCCTTCTCACCAGGCCTGCAGATGCTGGGTGGTACCCAAAGAGGCGCTCAGATCACTGGAGCTGGAGCTCAGTCGGCGGTCTTTTGCGGGAACTGCACCCATCCCGGAGCATCTCTGGCCCTCCTATTTCACTGAACTCGCCTTCCTCTCAGAGGAAAGTGGGAAGACCGCTTGCTATCCAGGACGGTGTGGGGAGGGTAAGAGAGCTTAGGGAAAGACCGCGGAAAACGCGGCGCACACGCCAGCTGGCATTCCCTCCGGCTCGGTGGGGCTCCGGCGCGCTTGTAGCGAGGACCCCCAGCCCAGGGCAGAGCGTATCCCCTCAGCTCCCCGAGTCTGGGCCCTTGGCGGCCGCAGTGGCCCAGGCCCGCCCCGCCTCCGCGCGCGGCCCTCCCCGGCTCAGTGCCCGGCGCTGCCGGGAAGCGGGCAGAGGGGCGCACCGGGCGGCGGGCGGGGACCTGGGGAAGGCCGGGAGCGCGGGGACTGAGGACGCACGCGGCGGGCCGGGCGGCGCGCGCCTCCCCCCTCCCCCGAGGCCCGAGCGCGAGTCGCCGTGACGTCACGGGCCACCCGCCAGCCCCGCGCTCCTCCGGGCAGAGCGCGTGTGGCCGCCGAGCACATGGGCCTGCGGGCCGAGCGGGCTCGGGGAGGCCGGGACGAGGAGGGGCGACGAGGAGCTGCGAGCAAGGATGTGCCTCGGGACCCCCCGCACCTTCCCGTGGATTTCCTTGCTGAAAGGATGTTGGTGGACCCTGTGACCTGTGGAGACACGGCCAGATCTGCCCTCCAGTAAGTTCCAATTTTGTCCCCTGCGTTTCTGGAAACTCTCGAGCCTTGGCCTTGGGAAGGGATGCGCTGTGAGTAGTCGGAGGGAGGAAAGGGGCTTTCGGAATCCAGTGCGTGTGTGCTAGGTGTGCACTGTCCTCATCATCAGCCTCAAGACTGGCGGCGGGTTTGGGCGTTTGGGGAGGGGGAGGGGAGGGGGATGACACCGGATGGCCGGTGCATAGAGGCAATTCTGGATTTATGAACTTGATCAAAGGCATATTAACTAATCTCTAAAAATAGACCCTTCTGCATTCAGAACAGATTTGGGACCACGATGTGGTTTGGAGGCCCCTCGGGCGAAACTAGAGGTCTGTGTATGTGTAATCATCCCTCCATCCTTTGACCATCACTCCCCCCTTCCTCCCACCCCCGCTCAGGCTGGGCGAAGGTGATTTCCAAAAACTCAGTAACTCCGTGTTTTGAGACTTTCTCTGCTTTTGCATCGCATGTGAGGGTTTGTTGGGTGCTCCTAAAACCTCATCATGGTAATTCTTCTCGGTTGGGCTATTGATTTAATTAGGTTTGCCTTCTCTTGCTAACGTGCTCTTATTTATGCCAGTGTTTGTGGTTCTGGGTGTAGACTTTCAGGAAGCACAGCCATGAAGCTACATGTGTCTGTGTGGATGCCTCGTGCATTTTTCTAATGGTTTGCAGGCATCGAAGATTCTTCTGTTCACCTAAGCTCCTGACTTTAGGCCCTTCTAGAACATTAGAGAAGAGAAGAAATCACATGCAAGGGTTTAGAGACACGAGGATGAGGTTTTCGTGTTTCCTTTCTGGTCTTAGGTTTTCCAGAGAGAGGCTGTTAGCCTGGCTCTCGCCCACTCCACCACTGTGAATCCTGGCTACTGAGGCTATTCCCTTGCCGGAAAAAAACAAACAAAAAACAAAACAAAACAAAAGCAAAAATCCCTAGAGAAATGTGTTTGTGTGTGGTGGGTGGGCGGAGGCCCTGAGGATGCAGGGACTGTGTCTGCTGTGTTGTCTGTTAAAAGATGTTTCAGACCTATTTTGCATACTGGCAGCGACAAGTTGAGACTTGTTCAACTTGACATAGTCCTGCGGTCATAGCGAATCTTTCTAAAGCTCTGATCAGTCAAGAAGGGGGTTGCATCAATCCTCAGAACCCTGAGTGGAACTTTCTGACGGATTTATTAGGAGGAAAACCTTCCTGGAAGCTGCAGAAGGACTAATACAGAATCCATGTCTGGGAGAAACCTCGTGGCCTGGTCTCCATTATTTGAGATGAGTTACATCTTGGAGGTGAGGACGTGCCTCGTGGTCTAAAACTTCGGCACGAGGGCCCAACTGGAATTCCACTTACGGGTATGACGATGGAAAGGCTGGGAGGCTCCACTGTGGGGTATATGCTGTACCCTTTGAATTCCCAGAGGGGATTTGTTAACTGGTTATGTTGTTTTGCCTGTTTAAGAGTGGCTTATTCTTGTTGCCTTATCTACCTTGAGTGCAGAATTTTTGCATAAACGGCTTCTCTTGAAAAATAGAAGTCCATTTTTGTTTTGTTTTGTTTTGTTTCTGATTAGCTTTCCTTTTCCTCTGTCTTAAACACCTGCCCCCGCCCCCCGCTCCCCCCACCTCCATGCTGTATGTTTCTGTGGCTGGAGCTTTTCTGCACTGGAAAGGGGGTGTTCTTCTCTCTGTTCTGACATATCTGATCCCCACTAGTTTATATGTTTGCTGGTCTAAAAACCTGGTGAATTCTCACTGTCTACATCAAATCAACTCCCTGTTCTTTACTTTTTTTTTTTTCCGCCTCCTGAGCAGTAGGCAGGCACTCTGGCTGGGTTCTGGAGCCTGTGTTTGCTATGCCTGGGCCTTCTGCCTGCCCGAGATGGACACGTTTCTCTGGCAGCTTCGTCAAGCCATCTCCTGGACTATAAGACGCCCTGTTCTTTCCTCCTGTTTGTGTGAGTGGCCCTGCATTTGGGCAGACCATCGGCAGATTATCTGGGGGACATGGAAGACCTTGGATAACTGCCGGTCCAGGTTCTCTGGAGACACAGCGTCAGGCCTGCTGATGGCTGCCTTTTGCTATGAGTTTTATATGTCAGGTGGCTCTTCTGGATGTGTGGCCTTTTTATTTTACATTTCCTTTCATAGTTGGCTGCAGACATGACATTCTCCTTTTTCTCTTGTTTTGCTTTTTTTTTTTTTTTTGAGACAGAGTTTCACTCTTGTTGCCCAGGCTGGAGTAAAATGGCTCGATTTTGGCTCACTGCAACCTCTGCCTCCCGGGTTCAAGCGATTCTCCTGCCTCAGCATCCTGAGTAGCTGGGATTACAGGCATGCACCACCACACCCAGCTAATTTTGTATTTTTGGTAGAGACGGAGTTTCTCCAGATTGGTCAGGCCGGTTTCAAACTCCCAAACTCAGGTGATCCGTCCGCCTCGGTCTCCCAAAATGCTGGGAGGCCTCCCGAGTAACTGAGAGTACAGGCATGGACCACCACGCCCGGCTAATTTTGTATTTTTAGTAGAGACAGAGTTTCTCCAGATTGGTGAGGCTGGTCTCGAATTTCTGACCTCAGGTGATCCGCCCTCTTCAGCCTCCCAAAGTACTGGGATTACAGGAGCCATGGCACCCGGCCTTGTTTTGCTTTTTGTTGTTTCCTGATGCAGGTTTGTGATCTCTTTAAGGGATCAGGACCACATCTCCCTGTCCCAACTTATATTTCCAGTGTCTGTGGTGGGACCCTGACTGAGGATGGGAACAGAGCAACAATCTGGAATCATTTGGACCACTGAGTCCTGTGGACAGTCACTTCAATATCATCCCTAGAGAGTCTCAGAAATTCAAGACCTTTTGGAATGCTGCCAAAATGGGTCCTTTGGCAGGAGCCCCCTTTGTCTTTTCTGTTTTCTGACCTCAAGTAATCTAAGGAACTAAAAATGGTAATAAATGACAATTAATAATAAGAACAATAATAGTGCATGTATAACATGGACATCATTTATCACGCAAAGCATGTTCTTCACCTTCTCCCTACAACTCCACGAGGCACTTATAATGAAATGTATAGCAATGATAGAATTCTTGTTATGGGGGCAGGGTTGGTTCTAACACTTCAAATTATATGATCTCATATAACTTTCCTGTAAAATAGGATGATTATTATTGTGGTTTTGCAGATGAGGAACCCACAGCCCA
Organism: Macaca fascicularis; assembly: GCF_037993035.2. NCBI lineage: Eukaryota > Metazoa > Chordata > Mammalia > Primates > Cercopithecidae > Macaca > Macaca fascicularis. The sequence goes on from NC_088382.1 coordinate 137,493,738, forward strand.
GAGAGGTTAAAAATATCCTCCCAGGTCACACAGCTTGGGAGTGGCAGAGCTGTAGGGACTTGGACCAGTCTTCTGACTTCTTAGTGTGACTCTCAGAAGTTAGAGGATAGTGTGACTTCTTAGTGTGACTCTCAGAAGTTAAGAACAAGCAAAGGGCCAAGCGCGGTGGCTCACCCCTGTAATCCCAGCACTTTGGGAGGCTGAGGCAGGTGGATCACTGAGGTCAGGAGTTCAAGACCAGCCTGGCCAACATGGTGAAACCCAGTCTCTACTACAAATACAAAAAATTAACTGGGCATGGTGGCGCATGCCTGTAATCCCAGCTACTTAGGAGTCTGAGGCAGGAGAATCGCCTGAACCTGGGAGGTGGAGATTGCTGTGAGCCAAGATTGCACCATTGTGTTCCAGCCTGGGCAACAAGAGCAAAACTCAGTCTCAAAAAAAAAAAAAAAGAACAAGAAAAGGGTATACCCCTTGGCCATGAGCAGGAGGACTGAGTGTGTCACCCACCCTCCCCATGCACCTCAGGCACAAACAGAAAGCTAAACATCTTGCACGAAGATACCTCGTGCTCTGGCTGCTGGCCTTTTCCGCAGCCATGGACCAGGCAGAGACAAAGGGGCCAAGAGGCCTTAGGTGAGGGCTGCCATGCTGGAAAATTCTGGGCTGTGGGTGTGGGCAGGAGTCATGGGTAGAGGTCAGAAGCCTCAGTCTTGGCTGGGTGTGGTGGCTTATACCTGTAATCCCAGCACTTTGGGAGGCTGAGGCCGGCAGATTACCTGAGGTAAGGAGTTCAAGACCAGCCTGGCCAACATGGTGAAACTCTGTCTCTACTAAAAATACAAAAAAAAAAAAAAAAAAAAATTAACCCAGCGTGGTGGCACACTCCTGTAGTCCCAGCTACTCGGGAGGCTGAGGTAAGAGGATCTCTTAAACCCAGGAGGCGGAGGTTGCAGTGAGCTGAGATTGCCGCTGCACTCCCGCCTAAGAGATAGAGTAAGACTTTGTCTCAAAAAACAAACAAACAAACAGAAAAACGCCTCAGTCTTTGTGCAAAATCTATAATCATTTGCAAGAGGCTGCAATCAGGTATACCACTGGATTTTGTGACCAAAATTAGGTTTCAGGATTTAATTACTATCAACCTTCACTGTGGATGGGAGATTGAGCTCTTTTTGCCATGATCTTGACCTCTGCCTTCACCCTCCAACAGTCTCTTCTAAGTACTCACCTCTATCTTGGGTGTGTTTAGGTGTTGTAGGGACCCTAAGCGTTACAAAGGTTGTAGTGACCCCTCTCCCAACCCTGTCATTAAAAACAAAAACTATGTCAGGTCATAAAACACAAGACTTATATACATGATGTGGAAATGGTCTCATTCATTTTTTGATTGCAAAATTCCGAACTGTTTTTTGTGTGTGTGTGTGCGTGCGGGGGGAGGTATGAGATATTGTTTTGTTTATCTACCTCTTTATTATCATTGACTGTGAAATTCTTGAGAACAGGGGCATCTAAGTGCCCAACACAGCCCTGGTGCTTTGTTGAATCAGGTGGCTGTCAAGAGTTGCTGTTTCAGCCCGGCATGGTGGCTTACGCCTATAATTTTTGCCCTTTGAGAGGCTGAGGCAGGAAGATTGGTTGAACCCAGAAGTTTGAGACCAGCCTGGGCAACAGAGTGAGACCTTGTCTCTATAAAAAACTAATAAAATAAAAATTAAAAAATAAAGAACTGCTTTGTCTTCAAGGAAACAAGATACACGGTCTACAGTCATTATCTTTTTAGATGTGAGACAGCTTGACATGGTGGGAAGTGGGGGGCTTGCCTGTAGGGAAAGTACGCTGATGAAAAAGAAGGAAAACAGACGGTAGCGGGAGGCACTGGGGATGTCTGAGGGAGCTGAGGAGTGTAGATCTGGTTATTTTTGGGCAAATTACTTTCCTTAGCTTCAGTTTCCTCATCTATAGAATGGTTTCCTGTGATGACAAACCATATGATGAACAGAATGTGTCTGGCAGAGGACCTGGGCTCATAAGTGAGCACACAGTAAAAGTTAGCTAATATCATTACTGTTCCAATTATTGAGCTTTATTACTTCCTGTGGCTGCATGAAGTAGTGGTTTCTGAAGACAGAGGTAACATTCTAGTTGCCTAGCTCTTAAGATGGCAGTGACTTCACTATAGTTTTCTGCAAGCATCAGAAACAAACCCTGGCTTATATAAGTTAGAAACAGATAAGAAAGTAAATAAAGCTGCAGAAGTGGGTCTCAGGAAGGACAGGAATCAGAGGGCTGTCCCTCGGATGTCAGACTGCCTTTGCAAGTTACTTCAGGTCAGTATGCCTCCATTTCCTCAGCTGCTGAGCAGGGGAGGAGAATCGCTTCTCCCTCCCAGGGATGGTGCAGAGCACTTAGCAGAGCACTTAGCACAGAGGAAGTAAACCCTTCAATCAAACATTTGAGTAAAGCAATTATTATTTATTATTCTTCAGGGCTCTTTTTTCTGGTGCATTAGCCCTAACATTGACTACTTGGTTCAAGACTGATGGATGCATTCATTTCCTGAGCAGTTGCTGTATGCCTGGCACCGTTTGAGCTGCTGGAGATCCAGCAGGGAGCAGAAGAGACAAACATCCCTGCCCCACTGGAGCTTTTGTCCTAGTGGATGTCACACAGTAGTGGGGCAGGCTGGTCCCCAGAGACAGCTAGGGGACAGATGGAGGCAGTGCAGGCAAAAACTAACTCCTGTGTAAAGTCGCCCTGGCCCCACTGTGTTAACAGTAAAGTGCTTAGCACAGGCTCCGGTGCATAGTAGTTACTATGTAGCGGTAGTTGCGATGTTTATTATTGTTGTATTATTATTCTCCTCCCTCATAAAATGGCAGCCTCCCTTTCTTCCATTCCCCTTCCTGAGTTATTCTTTCTCCATAGTGCTTATCTTCCTAGTATACCATATATCTCTCTTCTCCCACTAAATTGTAAGCCATTCATTTTTCCAGGATGTATTTGTTGCGTGTCTACTCTGTGCCTGGCATTGCTGTAGATGTTGGGGATGCAGAAAGGAAGAAAAAGGACAGATTTTCATGCTAGAGCTTAGGTTACAGCTGGGTTAGACAGATAAGGAACAGCAGACATAATAAAAAAGGACATGAATTGTGTATTCAAGATTATGAAGTGCTGTGGGAAGAGGCAGAGCAGGGCCAGTGTCTGGAGGGCTGGGGCGTGGTGCTGTGCGGTTAAGTTGGCCGGTCAGAGTCAGGGCAGGCTCCATGGAGGAGCTGACGTTAATCTCCACCTGAAGGAGGGGAAGGACGGGCGTTTCAGGCTCTGGGAAGAGCTAGGACAGAAGTGGAGGCAGGAGTGAGCCTGTGTGGGGGGGTGGGGAGCAGCCAGGAAAAGTATGAGATGAGAATGGCGTAAGCAAGGGAGATAGGAGAACCTGAGCAGCATGCAGTGTGGAGCCTCACAGAAAGCCTGCAGGGCATTCCAAAGATTCTGTCTTTTACTCTTTTGTAAAAGTTTTTTGTTTTTTTGTTTTGTGAGCCTTTTGTAGTATTTTTTGTTTTTTTGTTTGTTGTGAGGCAGAGTCTGGCTCTGTTGCCCAGGCTGGAGTGCAGTGGGGCGATCTCGGCTCACTGCAACTTCCGCCTCCCAGGTTTAAGCAATTCTTACGCCCAGCCTCCTAAGTAGCTGGGATTACAGGTGCGTGCCACCATGCCTGGCTAATGTTTTTATTTTTGTAAAGATGGGCTTTCACTATGTTGGCCAGGCTGGTCTCGAACTCCTGACCTCAAGTGATCCACCCACCTCAGCCTCCCAAAGCGTTGGGATTACAGGTGTGAGCCACTATGACCAGCTTCCTTGCAGTGTTTTAAAAAGGAAAGCAATTTGATCTGACTTGGCTTTTGAAATGGTCAGTCTGGCTGCTGTGTTGAGGAGAAACTAAATCAGGGTCAGGAGCCAGAGCACCAGGACAAACATGCACAGAGTATAAGTGCTGGGTCCAGGCTGGAAGTGGTGGACGGGGCCACAGGAATGGACTTCTAGACTGTTCACTGTTGTATCCCCAGCATCTTAAACTGTGCTCTCCATACGGTAGCTGTGAGCCCTATGTGGGTATCGAGCACTTGAAAGGAGATTGAGATGTACTGTATGTGTTAAACGCACATTGGATTTCAGAGACTTAGTGAGAAGAGTAATGTATCTCTTTATTTATTTATTGAGACAGAGTCTCACCTGTTACCCAGGCTGGAGTGCAGTGGCATGATCTCGGCTCATTGCAACCTACGCCTACCGGGTTCAAATGATTCTCCTGCCTCAGCCTCCCAAGTAGCTGGGATTACAGGCGCCCACCACCACACCTGGCTAATTTTGTGTTTTTAGTAGATACGGGGTTTCACTGTGTTGGCCAGGCTGGTCTTGAACTCCTGACCTCAGGTGATCTGTCCCACTCAGCCTTCCAAAGTGCTGGGATTACAGGCGTGAGCCACTGCACCTGGCCTATTTGTTTGTTTCTATGAGACAGGGTCTCACTCTGTCACTCAGGCTGGAGTGTAGTGGTGTGACCGTAGATCATTACAGCCTCGACCTCCCAGGCTCAGGTGATCCTCCCACCTCAGCCTCCTGGGCAGCTGGGGCCACAGGTGTGTGTCACCGCACCCAGCTAAATTTTTGTAGTTTTGGTAGAGCTGGGGTCTCCCTGTGTTGCCCAGGCTGGTCTTAAACTCCTGGGCTCCGGCAATCTGCCTACCTCAGCCTCCTATAGTGCTACTGGTTACAGGCGTGAGCCACTGCCCTGCCAAGATATCTCATGAACCAATTATTTGATGTTAATTACATATTGAACTGATAATGTTTTGGATATATTGGGTTAAATACAGTAAGTTATTAAAATTAGTTTCATCTGTTTTTTCTAACTTTATGGTTACTAGAAAATCTAAAATTACATGTGGCTTGAATCATATTCTCACTGGATGGAACAATGCCTTGGACGAGGTCGGCATTTAGTGAATCAAATGTGTGGGTGAGGCACAGGGCTTCTGCCGTGAATGAGAAACTGTTGCCATCTTCGGGAAGCTGCCAGTGTGGGAGGGAGGCACACTGCAGATGTAACTGCTAAGAGAGAAAGAAGGCAGGTTGAAATGGGACCACAGCCAACCAGGCCTGCTGCAGCCCAGAAGCTGGAAGAGACTCGCCCAGGAGGCAAGGAAGACACTGGGGTGTTGGGTCTCAGCCTGGGCCTTGGTGACAGCAGCAGGCTGGCAGTACAGAGGTTCAAAGCCTCGAACCGGAAGTCCACTGAGGTGGCTGGTGGTATGGGTGAAGGTGGAAAAGGCAGGTGGGGTGAGGGTGAGGGGCAGGCCATCCTGGAGAGCCTGAATAACCAGGCATAAGTGATTTCAACTGGGTCCTGAGAACTGGGCACTTTTCAAAGATTGTCAGCAAGGAGCAACTTCCCAGATATACATCTAGAAAGATGACAAACTCATGTGGAATGTGGATTTAAGGAGGAAGGTACTTGACTTGAGAATTCGAGGATTTTGGTGGAAGGAGGAAATATGGGCCAGGCACTATGGCTCATGCTTGTAATCCCATCACTTTGGGAGATAGAGGTGGGAGGATCAGTTGAGCCCAGGAGTCTGAGACCAGCCTGGGCAACATAGTGAGACCCTGTCTCTACAAATTTTTTTTTTTTTGAGATGGAATCTCACTCTGTCACCAAGGCTGGAGTGCGGTGGTGCGATCTCGGCTCACTGCAACCTCTTCCTCCTGGGTTCAAGCGATTCTCCTGCCTGAGCCTTCCAAGTAACTGGGACTACAGCCACGCGCCGCCACATCTGGCTAATTTTTATATTTTTAGCAGAGATCGGGTTTTACCATGTTGGTTAGGCTGGTCTCGAACTCCTGACCTTGTGATCTGCCCGCCTCGGCCTCCCAAAGTGCTGGGATTACAGTCATGAACCACTGCACCCAGCCTCAATTTTTTTTATTTTAAATTAACCAGGCTTGGTGGCATGCACCTGTAGTCCCATCTACTTGGGAGGCTGAGGCAGGAAGTTTGCTTGAACCCAGAAGTTTGAGGCTGCAGTGAGTTACCATTACACCACTGTATTCCAGCCTGGGTGACAGAATGAGACCCTGTCTCTAAAATAAATAAATACATAAATAAATAAATAAATAAATAAATGTTTAAAAGCTGGGAGGTGGGGTTGGTAAATTCATAAAACGTAATATTTCTTGAGTTTAATATAAAAAATGCAATCACTGTTTTGTCTTTGCCTTGTTTTATTTTTACTTATTTATTTATTTTTGCAGAGATTGGGCCTCACACTCAGGCTTCAAGTGACCCTTCCACTTTGGCCTCCCAGAGTGTTGAGATTACACGTGTGAGCCACTGTGCCCAGTCTGTGTGGTTTTTTTTTTTTTTTTTTGTATTTTAATCATAGTGTATATGTTGCATCCTGATTATTTTTGTTTTGTTTTGTTTTGAGACAGGTTCTCACTCTGTTACCCAGGCTGGAGTGCAGTGGTGCAATCTCAGCTCATTGCAACCTCTACCTTCCAGGTTCAAGCGATTCTTCTGCCTCAGCCTCCGAGTAGCTGGGATGTCACCATGCCTGGCTATTTTTTTTTTTTTTTTTGTATTTTTGGTAGAGACAGGGTTTCATCATGTTGGTCAGGCTGGTCTTGAACTCTTGACCTCAAGTGATCCCACCTCAGCATCCCAAAGTGCTGGGATAACAGTGTGAGCCACCACATCCAGACACATCCTGATTTTTTTTCTTAGTTACTGTTAGGACATAGGCATTTTTAAATATTATATGCACTTTGTCCATGTCATTTTTTTCTTTTTCTTTCTTTTTTTTTTTTTGAGAGCGAGCTTCGCTCTTGTTGCCCAGGCTGGAGGACAATGGCGCGATCTCAGCTCACTGCAACCTCTGCCTCCTGGGTTCAAGTGATTCTCCTGCCTCAGCCTCCTGGGTAACTAGGATTACAGGCGCCTGCCACCATACCCGGCTAATTTTGTATTTTTAGTAGAGACGGGGTTTCTCCATGTTGGTCAGGCTGGTCTTGAACTCCTGACCTCAGGTGATCCACCTGCTTTGGCCTCCCGAAATGCTGGGATTACAGGCGTGAGCCACCGTGCCTGGCCGTCCATGTCATTTTTATTGGGTAGATGTTTCTGTTCAGTGACTGTTACGTTGCTTACTTTATCATTCCTTTGATGTGGATGCTTAGCTTCACAACAGCCTGTTTATATAGATGTTTTCTATTTTTCAGTTAATTAAAAAAAACCAAATTCTCAGTCCTAGCATTGTTGTGCATAATGTCTGAATTTTTTGGAATTTCAGGTAAATATGTTGGTTCATGAGATTTGCACAGAAGCTGAATTTGTTGTTTCCTGGTGAGACAGGTGATGTTTTTGGCTGTCTTTGTTGCACTAACATGTCATTAACATGTATGTACAGTGTTATATGCTCGCATATGTTTATGTGTAGCCTATACACCTGTATTGGATTTTTCTTCAATCTCATTTATTGTCAGGTATTTGTGGAATGCCTGTGGTGTGCCAAGTTCTGCTCAAGGCCTTGGTATTCAGCAGTGATCAAAGTAGATTAACTGGTACCAGTTCTTAAGAGGCTTATTGTTAAGTGGGGAAAACAAGCAAATAGACAAAGAAAAAATAACATTATTGTAGGGAATATGAAATAATGTGTACTAGAATAATATGAAGGGATGATTATTGTGAGGTAAGGGGGTTCATACTGAAATCCTGTCTGAGGAATCAGGATTTGAGTGAGACACAAACACTCAGTAGAAGTTAACCAGAGGAACAAAGTATTAGCAGAAAAGGCAAGGCTGATCAATATGACTACATATTAAAGAAAAAGGCACATCTAAGCAACAAAAACTACAATGGTATTAAAAGCCAAATAAAAGACTTAGAAGATATTTGCAATATTTATAACACATTACAAAGCACCAATATCTAGAATGTATGAAGAATTCCCAAAAGTCAACAATGAAAAGACAAACAGCCTTATAGCAAAGTGGGTGAAAGATATGACCATGCAGTGCTCATAGAAAGCAAAGTGGATGGCTGGGCTCCTTGACTCATGCCTATAATCCCAGCACTTTGGGAGGCTGAGGCGGGCGGATCACAAGGTCAGGAGTTCGAGACCATCCTGGCCAACATGGTGAAACCCAGTTTCTACTAAAAATACAAAAATTAGCTGGGCATGGTGGCATGCACCTGTAGTCCCAGCTACTTGGGAAGCTGAGGCAGGAGAATTGCTTGAACCCAGGAGGCATAGGTTGCTGTAAGCCGAGATCTTGCCATTGCACGCCAGCCTGGAAACAGAGCAAGACTCCGTCTAAAAAAAAAGAAAAAAAGCAAAGTGGATGATAAATGTGAAAAGATTCTAAATTTTGCTAACAAGGTCAGGTTTTGGAGATCTGATTTCTAGTCAGTAAAATTCATCCTTTCTAGGATACAATGCTAAGAGTTTTGATAAATGCATAGAACTGTGTGACACTGTTGTGTAATTATCACAGTCATGGCATAGAACATTTCTGTCATTCACCCAGATTCCCTCCTCTCCCTTCGTAGCCAGTCTCCTTCTCCATCCCCAGCTTTAACCAACCCCTGAGTTGTTTTCTGACCTTACAGTGTTGCCTTTTTCAGAGTGTCCTATAAATGGATTCATACAGTGTGTAGTCTCTCGGATTTGTCTTCTTTCACCTGGCATAATGCATTTGGGACCCTTCCATGTCGTTGTATACATCAGGGGTTTGATAGTTTTTATTGCTAACTGGTATACCGTTGTGTGGATATATCACTGTTTGTTTATCTACTCTTCATTTGAAGGGCATCTGGGTGTTTCCACAAGATACATGTTTAATGTTTTACAATGTGCCAGAAATAGGATGTCTGACTCAAGTGTTGACAAGGCACAGGGTGTTCAGCTCCGCTAGTGGTGTGTGAGGTCACTTTAGAGACCACCTTGGCAGCAGGTAGTGAAATTGGAAACATGTGCAGCCCCACTCCTAGGTAAGACTGAGAATTCATAGCTCATGCTGTATGTTACTTAAGGATATTTAGAGATGAATATGAAGGTTTAAAAAATGGGCTGGAAAGATCTATATCAAACTCACTGTCATCATCTGGGGAGAGAGGGGGAGTGGGGTGATTGTGAAGGTCAAAGCTTACTTTAACTTTGCCTTTATTGCTTTTTTAAAAATTCGATTAATTAGTTTACTTGTGGAGACAGAATCTCACTCTGTCAAGGTTGCTGGAGTATGAGTGGTGTAATCGTGGCTCACTGCAGCCTCTACTTTCCAGGCTCAAGTGATTCTCCTGCTTCAGCCTCCGGAGTAGCTGGGACTACAGGTGTGAGCCACCATGCCTATATTTTTTGTAGAGATGAGATCTCACTATATTGCCCCGGCAGGTCTTGAACTCCTAGCCTCAAGCCATCCTCCTGTCCAGTTCTCCCAAAGTGCTGGGATTACAGGGAGGACCCATAGTGTCTGGCTTATCTTTAATGCTTTTTTTTTGAAAAGAAGAAGGTAGATACCTACACATATCACTTACACATTTTGAAAATATGTAGAAAAGAAAAAATGTTTGAAAATACATATGACAAGATGTTCATGGTTGTCAATTCTAAGATCTTTGAATTTTTCTTTTTCTTTCTTTCTTTCTTTCTTTCTTTCTTTCTTTCTTTCTTTCTTTCTTTTTTTTTTTTTTTTTTTTTTTTTTTTTGAGACAAAGTCTTGCTCTGTCACCCAGGCTGGAATGCAGTGATGCGATCTTGGTTCATTGCAACCTCTACCTCCTGGGTTCAAGCAATTCTGGTTCCTCAGCCTCCCGAGTATTTGGGATTACAGGCACAACTCCTGACATCTGGCTAATTTTTGTATTTTTTTTTTTTTTAGTAGAGACAGGATTTCACTATGTTGGCCAGGCTGGTCTCAAACTCCTGACCTCAGGTGATCTGTCTGCCTTAGCCTCCCAAAGTGCTGGGATTACAGCTGTAAGCCACAGCGTCCAGCTGGTTCTTTAAATTTCTTTCAAAACAGTTTAGGGAAGGGATATCCTAGGTAAAGATAATAGCATGTGTGAAGGCCCTGAGGCTGCAAAACTTTTGGTGTGTTCAGAGTGTCAAGAGACTCGTGTGACTGGAAAAGAGTGAACGCTCAGGGTCCAGGTGAACAGGTGTTTGGTCATGGAGGGCCTTAAGTGCTTTTTTAAGTCTTTGGTGGCTGCTAAGCTGGGCAGTGCCTGATTTGATTGACCTTTTTGCTGGGTAGATGGTGGATCAATGGAAGCAGGTGGATCAATGGAAGCAGGTGGCCCATTTGGGGACTGAATTACAGCAATCCAAGAGAGAGAGCTGGACCCGGCTCTAGCAGTGGAGAGGAAGAGAAGAGGATGAGTTTGGAATTTATTTTGGAGACAGAAGGGACTTCTTGGAGCCGGGCACGGTGGCTCATGCCTGTAATCCCAGCACTCTGGCAGGCCGAGGCGGGTGGATCACTTGAGGTCAGGAGTTCAGGAACAGCCTGGCCAGCATGGTGAAACCCCATCTCTACCAAAAATACAAAAATTAGCCAGGAGTGGTGGCAGGTGCCTGTAATCCTAGCTACTTGGGAAGCTGAGGCGGGAGAATCGATTGAACTCGGGAGACAGAGGTTGCATTGAGCTGAGATCGAGCCATTGCACTCCAGCCTGGACAACAAAGTGAGATTCCATCTCAAAGAAAGAAAGAAAGAAAGAAAGAAAAAGACAAAGAAAAGACTTCTTGCAGGGCAAAGTTTGAGGAAGGAGTTAGCTAGGGATCTTCCAAATTGTGCTGAGGCATTCGGACTTTACCCTGTGGGTGACAGGGAGCTATTGAAAGTTTTCATTTTTTCTTTTTCTTTTTCTTTATTTTTTGGAGACAGAGTCTTGCTGTGCTGCTTCAGGCAGGAGTGCAGTGAACCACAGTGGCCCACTGCAGCCTGGACCCCCCGTGCTCAAGCAATCCTCCCACCTCAGCCTCCAGAGTCGCTGGGACTACAGGTGCATGGCACCACCCCCAGCTAATGTTTTGTTTTTAATTTTTTTTTTTTTTTGAGACGGAGTTTCGCTCTGTCGCCCAGGCTGGAGTGCAGTGGCCGGATCTCCGCTCACTGCAAGCTCCGCCTCCTGGGTTCACGCCATTCTCCTGCCTCAGCCTCCCGAGTAGCTGGGACTACAGGCCCCCGCCACCTCGCCCGGCTAATTTTTTGTATTTTTTAGTAGAGATGGGGTTTCACCGTGTTAGCCAGCATGGTCTCGATCTCCTGACCTCGTGATCCGCCCATCTCGGCCTCCCAAAGTGCTGGGATTACAGGCGTGAGCCACCGCGCCCGGCCCTGTTTTTAATTTTTTTATAAAGATAGGGTCTCACTTGTTGTCCAGGCTTAAAACTCCTGACTTTAAGCGATCCTCCCATCTTGGCCTCCCAAAGTGTTGGAATTACAAGAGTGAGCCATCATGCTCGGTTCTATGGAAGGTTTTGAGCTGGGGCAGGGATGAGGTTAGAGTGATGTGCCTTTGCCAGAGATTTGTCCAGAGAAGGGGTTGCCAGCCTGGAGTCTGTTTGGAACATTCTAGGTAATGTAGTAGAGAGTATGTCAGTTACCCTCTGGTGGGATGCTTGGCTTTTCCCATTTTTTCAAAAGGAAATGGGAAAAGGAAAAGGTCCTCTGTGTGGAAAGTCCCCAGGAATTTATAGGAGAGTGGCTAAAGAAGGCAGAGTTCCCTTCCGGCATTTATTGTGACTGAGTTTGTTCCATAGGTTTAGTCCCACTTAGGTCATGATTCATCCCACTGGGCCAGAAGCAGCGTTAGGATCACGTCAGCCAATCTTTGCACTTAGAGATTTTGAAGAGATATATCTCCTCTCCATGTGGTACATTGCTTTTCATTAAACAAAAGACTTCATTTCGTCTGTGAAAAGCCCTGGCCAGACCCCGCCGGTGGAGACTAGTGGCTTCCTCTGGCAGACTGGCCTTCCTATGGTCATTGCAGTCTGTCCCCATTTATAGGGCTGCCTTCCCCGAGAACACCTGGGACAGATGGTCCCCCAGAAGTGTGCCTTCTGGAAAGGCAGAGGAGCGGGAGGGGGCTTCGGGCATGCTGGGGCAGGGGGGCTACCCCCTGGCCTTTGCTAAGTTTCTGGCTGGCCTGAGCCCTCTTCTTTCCTCTCCCCAGACCTTGCAAAGGCCATATCTCTTCCTTTTCATGACTCTGGAAATTCCATACATACTTTCTCCATTAGGAAGACATTCTCTGCATACTGATCTCGTTAAAAAGGAAAAGCTAAGGAGCATCCTGCACCTCCCTCCTGCAAGCAAGTGAGCTTTGCAAATGGCAAAGTAGATCCTGAAAGGCAACCACTTAAAAGCTTTTAATGGCTTCCCATTATTAGCTTGAGTGCCTTGTGCGTCAGAGGCTGTCAGTGAGCAAGTATTGAATTGCTGAATGCACGGTGGCCCTGGGCTAGGAATCTGGCCCTCACTGTCCCAAGGCTGAGTGCCTTCGCCCTGTGGAGGAAAGCACTGCCTTGGGGTCAGAAATAAGGGTTGTCAGGACTGCCTGGGGTTAGAAATAATGATTGTGGGGGTCAGAGGCAGCAGGTGAATGTGGGGCGTGAATATTTTTGAAGGCTTGGAATGAAATGATTCTTCCAGACTTTAGAGGATTTGTGTCTGCAGATTCTTCTCAAAGGTTTGTGTCTCACACAGTGAGAGAATCAGCCAGTCAGGGAAATGGGACAGGATTTTGTCTCTTTCCCCATTTTCTCTTCTAATGAACTACTACTTATACTTTATGACTCCGTTAAGGGGTCACCTCCTCCTGGAAGCATTCCCTCATCTCCTCACACTGGTTCTCAGCGTGTCGTTTCTGTTTGATCCCCTCCCAGCACTGTGTGTGTGAGTTCTCACAGCTCACACCCCGTTGTATTACTATTTTGTTTCCACAGTGGGTTCCTGTCAGGGGTTCCAAACTCAGCTGTTCAGGGGGATGCACAGATTGTACAACCACACCAGGTGGGCCTGATCAAATACAGTAAGAAGTGTCCAGATTGGCGGCTGGGTGCGGTGGCTCACGCCTGTAATCCCAGCACTTTGGGAGGCCGAGACGGGCGGATCACGAGGTCAGGAGATTGAGACCATCCTGGCTAACACGGTGAAACCCCGTCTCTACTAAAAAAAATACAAAAAACTAGCCGGGCGATGTGGTGGGCGCCTGTAGTCCCAGCTACTCAGGAGGCTGAGGCAGGAGAATGGCGTAAACCCGGGAGGCGCAGCTTGCAGTGAGCTGAGATCCGGCCACTGCACTCCAGCCTGGGCGGCAGAGCGAGACTCCGTCTCAAAAAAAAAAAAAAAAAAAAAGAAGTGTCCGGATTGGCAAACCAGCGGGTCCCTCTTCTAGGTGTTATCAGAGAGATACTGTTAGAGAAAGGGGTTGCTAGATGTTAATAGAGGCTGCTGTTAGATTCCAGCTCCCTCTTCCCCTGGTCTCCTTTCTTTCCTCGTGCCAAAAGATAGACCCAGTGTTGCCAGAGCTTCCACTTTTAAAAGAGAAGCCTTTTAAAATACAAACTCTCCTGAGTTTTAAATGTTTTCAGTTAGGTTTTTAAAGGAACATTCATAGGCCAAACCAAATGCTTGTGGGCCACGTGTGGCCCCCCGGGGCCAGCAGTTTGCAACTCCTTGGTTATAGGTGCCTCTAACCCATTGCACAAGCTCCCTCAGGCATTTCATGTCTTTCCTTTCCATTCCTCCAGCGCCCAGCAGGGAGCTGGCATGTCACAGTGGGTGCTCCCTAATTAGTGGTTATTGACTTGAATGCTAGACCGAGCAAGCACCTCCCCGCTCACAGGGCGTTAACATTTTTCCCTTAGAACTGTTTGTATGTAATGCTATTCTGAATTGCTTCAGTTCCTTACATACTTTAGTGATAGTCTGTATGTGCCTGGAAAAGTCATCATTCCTTAGATACTAGATAACCCTGTTCTTCAGTTCTTTTCCTTTTTCCTTTCTCTCTCCGTCCCCTCAACATATGTTGGGTTTTGTTTGTTTGTTTGTTTTTTCTGCCAGTTCTTTTGTATCCTGCCGGTTAACACAGGGCTCCATAATATGGGGTCGGCTGTTATTAAGCAATAGTGGTTTCCGGTAGCTCACTGAGTTTTGCCCTCTCTGCTGGTAAGCCATTGCTGATTTCCATCAGGGGAACAAGCATGATTTTCAGATTTACCTTCAATTGCAGTGAACAGTTACAGCAGAATTGCTTAAAGAAAAGAACCTTCGGCCGGGCGCGGTGGCTCAAGCCTGTAATCCCAGCACTTTGGGAGGCCGAGACGGGCGAATCACGAGGTCAGGAGATCGAGACCATCCTGGCTAATATGGTGAAACCCCGTCTCTACTAAAAATACAAAAAACTAGCCGGGCGAGGTGGTGGGCGCCTGTAGTCCCAGCTACTCGGGAGGCTGAGGCAGGAGAATGGCGTAAACCCGGGAGGCGGAGCTTGCAGTGAGCTGAGATCCGGCCACTGCACTCCAGCCTGGGCGACAAAGCGAGACTCCGTCTCAAAAAAAAAAAAAAAAAAAAAGAAAAGAAAAGAACCTTCAGGCATGGCGGCTCATGCCTGTAATCCCAGCACTTTGGGAGGCTGAGGCGGGAGGATCACTTGAGCCTATGAGGTTTCTAGGCTGCAGTAAGCTGTAGTTGCACCACTGCACTCCAGCCTGGGTGACAGCGTGAGACCTTGTCAGAAAAGAAAAGAAAAGGAAAGGAAAGGAAGGGAAAGGGAGGGGAGAGGAGGGGAGGGAGGGGAGGCAGGGAGAGGAGGAGCGAGGCAGGGAGAGAGGGATGGAGGAAGGAAGAAAGGCAGGAAGGCAGGAAGGAAGGAAGGAAGGAAGGAAGTGAAAAAGTGAAAAGGAAGGAATGAAGTGAAAGACTGGGCATGGTAGCTTTTGCCTGTTGTAGTCCCAGCACTTTGGGAGGCTGAGATGGGAGGAATTGGAAACCAGCCTGGGCAACATAATGAGACTTCATCTCTACAAAAAAAAAAAAAATTTTTTTTTTTTTAAATTAGCCAGTGGCATGCACCTGTAGTCCCAGGAGGCCAAGGCTGGAGGATCGACAGAGCATGGGAGGTTGAGGCTGCAGTGACCTATATTCCCACCACTGTACTCCAGTCAGAACAAGACCTTGTCAAAAAAAGAAAAGAAAGAAAAGGAGAGAGAGAGGGAAAGAAGGAAGAAAAGAAAGAAAGAAAGGGAGACGGGAAGGAAGGAAGGAAGGAAGGGGAAGGAAGGAGGGAAGGAAGGAAGGGAAGGGAGGGAAGGGAGGAAGGTAGGAAAGTGGAGGGAAGGGAGGAAAGGAGGGAAGAAAAGAAAGAAGGAAGGAAAAAAAGTCTGCTATCATGACAAAAAAAGTTTCAGTCCACCCCATTTTGTGCAGCATTTCCTGTCTTGTTGTGTTTCTGGAAAAACTCAGTAAGGCCCTGGATGGGAATTATAGAAGCTTAATATGCCCTTGGAACTGTGTCAGGCTCTCACAGGGAACAAACAAGAGGAACTATAGTTTTTATAGTCTACAAGAGCCAGTCCATGCATTTGGGAGACGCAGAGCAAGAGAAAGAGCATCGACGATGATAATACAGCATTAATATAGGTACAATTTGGAGTAATGTTATTTAATACTACTAATAGCTATAATAAAATGGCATTATATAGATATTAAGCCCTAACTTCGTGCGGGTTTGAACTTTTCCTGTATTAATTCATGTGATTCATAAACATTCAGTCTTGTACCATTTACTGAGTATCTCACATGCAGGACAGTGTGAGGCTTGCAGCTATGTAGCCGAGAAGAGCTTGGAGAGCCCTCGGAATCTAGTGCAAGGAGGCAAATGTGTGATTTTCACATGACCACAATGCCAGGGTGAGTTACTGGTCCTCCCAGAGATGGACAGGGTGATGCTGGAGCTCCAGGAAGGAAGCAGCTGATGGGAAGCCTTCCTAGAGGAGGTGTCGTAGGCAAGTCCTCCAGGGAGGCAGGCTGACTGAGGTGTGGGAGCTGTTTCTAGGAGAAGTGAGCAGATAGGGTTGATGGACAGGGCTGGGGGGTGGAGCATAGGAGGAGTTGGGTTTGCCTGTTACAGAGGGGCTGTGAGTCCCTGGTTCTTATCTCTGCATGGGAACCGCTAATTCCTACCTCTGACTGATGGTGAAGATTTGCAGTAATAGTAATAGTAATAATAATAGTAATAAATAGTAATAGTAATTATTTATAGCAGCTTACATCTGGCGAGAACCCACTGTGTGATGGGTGCATTATCTCGTTTACTGCTTAGTGAATGACTAGTACTGGGTAGGAAACATTTTCAACCCAATTTTTTCAGATGGGACAAAATGAGGTTCAGAGAGGTTAACTGACTTACCCAAGTTCACCGTTATTGAAACCTGGGTCGGAACCTAGGTCACAGTGCAAAGACTGGGTCTGGAACCTCAGTCAACCTGGAAGGATAAACTGTTTCCCCTAGGTAAAATTTTTCTTTATTTCCACCTCAACTTCCCTATTCTCACCCCTCTTGCCACCCCAAAAGGGCAGGGCATTTGATTTTGGCTGCAGATTATACCTATCTTAATGTCAAGTGTCTGGTTATTGAAAATCTCTGGCTAGAGACTGAGATGGAAAAGAGGAAAAATTAAAGCAGTACTTGTCTCAGTTGCTGTGAGTTACAGATAAAAAGCTTACGAGTTTGTTTTTCTTTTTCCTGTGTCGTAAAAACCTTTTAAAATTATATGTAGATATCTGGGCACAGTGCTCACACTTGTAATCCCAGCACTTTGGGAGGCTGAGGTGGGCGGATCACCTGAGGTCAGCAGTTCGAGACCAACCTGGCCAACGTGGTGAAACCCCATCTCTACTAAAAATGCAAAAATTAGCTGGGTGTGGTGGTGGGCGCCTGTAATTTCAGCTACTTGGGAGGCTGAGGCAGGAGAATTGCCTGAGCCTGGGAGGTGGAGCATGCAGTGAGCTGAGATCTTGCCAGTGCACTCCAGCCTGGGCAACAGAGTGAGACTCTGTCTCAAAAAATATATATATACATATTATATACACACACACACACACACACACAAAATGTTTATATATATATTTATATAAAGTTTCCTCTCCATGGGATCCTGGGACCAAACTGTTCCTCTCCTCCCCCTGTCTTCCCACCACCATGACATCTATCTATCTATAATATATAATATATCATATATAATAATATGTTATATATTATATATAATATATCTATGCATAATATATAGTATATGTTATATAACAGTGTATATGTTATATATAATATATTTATATATACTATACTATATATTATATGTATATAACACAATATATGTATATATTATATGTATATAATATATAATATAATATAATATATAATTATATATAATTATATAATATATTATACAATTATAATATATAGTATATATAATATTATATAACATAAAAACATGTTATAACATATGTTATATAACAATAACATGTATATATACATATAATATATAATATAATATATGTTATATATTATTGTATATAACATTATATATTATTAAATATATTATATAACATATTATTTTATATAGACATATATTATTACATATATACATACACATATATTATATATAAGACATATATTATCTATATATTATGTATAGACATATATAATAACATATTATATATGATATGTAATATAAAACATATATAGAGATAGATAGATAGATAGATAGATAGATGTCATGGTGGTGGGAAGACAGGGCGAGGAGAGGAACAGTTTGATCCCAGGATTCCATGGAGAGGAAACTTCTAGGTCTCTTGCCCAGTGTCTTCTCCTGCTCTCTGGCTCTGATTTCTGAACTAAAAAAAGTGTGCAAACATCATCTGCCCTCCTGGTTGTATTTGTAAATGCCTCCCCTAGACCCAGCTCTGCTTTAGGCCACGTGAGTGACAGTGACCACATCAGTCAAGGATTCTCCTGCTGTCCCTGGCCCATGTCAGCTTTTGTCTCCTCCCACTCTAACAACAGACCATGTGGCTTGAACCTCAGCCCTGCTGCCAAGTAGCTGTGTGGGTTTCAGATCCCGGTGCCTCAGTTCCCTCATCTGTAAAATGAGAATACAAATGGTCCCCGTGTGTTTGGGTATTCAAGAAAATTAAACGAGTTGCTGCACACCTCACCTCTGATTCCTTTAACAAAAACATGGTCACCCCCAAACCAAAGGTAAACAGGAGGGTGGTGATGCAGACCACATGGTAACGAGAGGCAGACCCAGGCTGGAGTGCAATCTCACAGTCTTGGCTCACTGCAACCTCCGCCTTCCAGGTTCAAACCAATTCTTCTGTCTCATCCTTCTAAGTAGCTGGGATTACCGGCGCCTGCTACAAAGTCCAGCTAATTTTTGTATTTTTAATGGAGACGGGGTTTCGCCATGTTGGCCAGGCTGGTCTCGAACTCCTGATCTCAGATAATCCACCCGCCTTGGCCTCCCAAAGTGCTGGGATTACAGGCATGAACCACTGCCCCCTGCTACAGATGGGAATTTTTTTTTGCACTTTCAGTTGTCCTAAATCTAGAGTTTTCTTTTATCCAGACAGCTGGTGAAAGTGGACCTGAGAGAGGAGATTGCCCGGTGGGGAAGATCTCCATCCTCCCTCTACAGCACCTTCCGTATTATTCCCAAGTAAAGAGCTTAAGGGTTCCTGGGAGAAGCTGAGTAGGTGGAGACACCTGGGCCATCTCTGGGCCTCTCCAGAATCCAGGAGCCTGCCTGACGCATCAGCCAGGGAGGGTTTCTGTGTGAAGTCGGCTTGAGTAAGCCAGCCTTTCATGCGTCCCTGTCTTTATTTCTTCCCCAGCTCGGGAGGGGCTGAGTTGAGTCTTCATGAGCAGTTCTGGCTGCACGCTGGGCATCTCCTAATTTACTCTCATTTATTTAGCTCCTGCTGCATGCTGGGCAGTGCACTAACTGCTCTGCAGGTTTGGCTAATTTAATCTCCCTAGCAAACCTTTGAGGGGACTGTAGGATCACCATCCTCGTTTTACAGATGTGGGGATCAAGGCACAGACAGTTTCTTTTTAATTTTTATGTGTAAAATGTTTTTACTGTGGTAAAATTTACATAATAAAATTTGCCATTGTAACCATTTCTAACTGTGCAATTCAGTGGCATTAAGGCCATTCGTATTGTTGTGTAACCATCACCACTAATCTAACCATCTCCGGAACATTTTTCATCATTCCAAACTGAAACTCTGCACTCATTAAACACTTACTCTCCCCCGCCCTCCCCTCATCCCCTGGTATCCACAGTTTCTATGCGTCCGACTATCCTAAGCATCCATATAAGTGGAATCATAGTATTTGTCCTTTTGTGACTGGCTCATTCCTTTTTTTTTTTTTTTTGAGACAGAGTCTTGTTCTGTTGCCCAGGCTGGAGTGCAGTGGCACAATTTCAGTTCACCACAACCTCTGCCTCCCCAGTTCAAGAGATTCTCCTGCCTCAGCCTCCCTAGTAGTTGGGATTACAGGCGTGCACCACCATGCCTGGCTAATTTTTGTATTTTTTAGTAGAGACGGGGCTTCGCCATGTTGGCCAGGTTAGTCTCAAACTCCTGACCTCAGGTGATCCACCCGCCTCGGCCTCCCTAAATTCTGGGATTACAGGCATGAACCACCGTGCCCCGCCTTAGTGTAATCTTTCAAAGGTATATCTACATTGTAGCCTGTGTCACAATTTTATGCCTTGTTAAGGCTGAATGATTTTTTAAATTCATTCCCATTTAACTCTTTCTTTTATTGCCTGTGCTTTGGTGTGAGGCACAGACATTTTAAGAAATTCAGCCAAGGACATTCAACCAGAAGTGTCAGAGCCTAGATCTTGACCACATGGCTTTGCTGCTCCCAGAGTCTTGGCCCTGTGCTGAGGATGACTTCAGCTTTTACATGAGTTCTTCTCAGTGCTTTCAGCAGCTTGATGATCAGGTGGATGCTGCTTTTCCACTTTGCAAATATGGAAGGGAGCACCCAGCTCTGGTGGGCCTGGCAGAAATTCATGGGGACAGAGGAGGCACAGGGTACCCACCAAAAAATCCCAACATATTGAATCATCTTCCAGTAATCTATCGCATCATTTATGTCGTGCTGCTCACAACATAAATGGCCAGCAAATAATTTGGGTGCGACAGAATTGGTGAATGAATTTAATGTAGCTTCAACCTGAAGACCATTATACACTATTAATACCTACAAAAGTGTAGATGTAAGGCTGGGTGTGGTGGCTCACGCCTGTAATCCCAGCATTTTGGGAGGCCAAGTTGGGTAGATAATGAGTTCAGGAGTTCGAGACCAGCCTGGCCAACATACTGAAACGCCGTCTCTACTAAAAATACAAAAATTAGCTGGGCATGGTGATGCGTGCCTGTAGTTCTAGCTACTCAGCAGGCTGAGGCAGGAGAATCGCTTGAACCTGGGAGGCAGAGGTTGTGGTGAGCTGAGATCACACCACTGCACTCCAGCCTAAGCAACAGAGGGAAACTCCGTCTCAAAACAAGCAAACAAACAAAATTATAGTTGTCACCTACAGGCCAGTTGGGAAGCATAATGGTAAATAAATACCCATGACCTCTCCACCCTGCCTAGGATCCAAACTATGAACACTGATGGTTGACTCCAACTCCATCTTCTTTTCAGTTTTCTCCCGGGCCTGCCCCCCGAGCATTCTCCCTCATTGGTGGCCCTGATTTTCTTTTTGTTGAGATAGGATCTCGCTACGTTACCCAGGCTGGTCTCGAACTCCTGGGCTCAAGAGATCCTCTTATCTCGGCCTCTCAAAGTGCTGAGATTACAGGAGTGAGCCGCTGTGCCAGGCCAACTCCTATCTTGAATGCTGATGTTTATCATGTCACGGATGAAAAAAAAAAATGCGTATTCTTTTTTCTTTTTTTTTTTGAGACGGTGTTTTGCTCTTGTCACCCAGGATGGAGTGCAATGGCATGATCTCGGCTCACTGTAACCTCTACCTCCCAGGTTCAAGCAATTCTCCTGCCTCAGCCTCCTGAGTAGCTGAGATTACAGGCGCTTGCCACCATGCCTGGCTAATTTTTGATTTTTAGTAGAGACGAGGTTTCACCATGTTGGCCAGGCTGGTCTCGATCACCTGACCTCAAGTGATCCACCCTGTGGCCTCCTGTTTGTATTCTTAAATACTGTGGTGTTTCCTTTACTTTTTTAAGAGCTTTACAGAAATTCCATGCTGCCTGTAGCTTCCTTGCCGCTCTGCATCATGTTGGTAAGTCTTTGCTGATGCCTGCTGCTGTAGCTTATTTTTCACTGTGATAATCTGTTCCATTGTGTGGACTGACCACAGTTGATTGATCTGTTCTCCAAGGACATGTGAGTTGTTTGCAGGTGTCCCCCCACCCCCTCCCGATACAAACAGTGGTGCTGTGGGCATTTCACACATCTGGTTGCCTATGCCAGAATTTCCGGGGTATATAGCTAGGACCCAGTACTGCTGTTGAATTTTCCTAGGATTGTAGACTCTCAAATTTTGAATGGACTTCTTTGGCCAAGCAGTTCACCTTCATCAGTCATCTCAAAAGAAATGCCCCTGGTGTGATGGTTGAGAGTGCTGTTCTGGAACAGGAGGGACATAGACCTTCTGGGCCTTTGCCTCATTTTATTACTTAGTTTATTTATTTATTTATTTATTTATTTATTTATTTATTTATTTATTTTTATTTTATTTGAGACAGAGTCTTGCTCTATTGCCCAGGCTGGAGTGCAGTGGCATGATCTTGGCTCACTGCAAGCTCTACCTCCCAGGTTCACACCATTCTCCTGCCTCAGCCTCTGGAGTAGCTGGGACTACAGGTGCCTGCCACCACGCCTGCCTAATTTTTTGTATTTTTAGTAGAGACGGGGTTTCACTGTGTTAGCCAGGATGGTCTCGATCTCCTGACCTCGTGATCCTCCCACCTCGGCCTCCCAAAGTGCTGGGATTACAGGCGTGAGCCACCATGCCTGGCTACTTAGTTTATTATGCCATGAACTTAAAAATCTCTCTACCTCAGTAGTTTCCCCGTCTGTGAATTGAGTCTGTATTTTCCTAAGGGTTAAATAAGATAGAGGCCTGGCATGGTGTCTCATGCCTGTAATTCTAGCACTTTGGGAGGCTGAGGTAGGAGAATCACTTGAGCTCAGGAGTTGGAGACCAGCCCGGGCAACATAGTTGGACCCTGTCTCTACAAAAATGAAAAATACAAAAAAAATTAGCTGGGTGTGGTGGCATGTGCCTGCAGTCCCAGCTACCAGAGGCTGAGACGGGATAATTGCTTGAGTCTGGGAGGTCGATGCTGCAGTGAGCTGCAACAGAGTGACACCTTGTCTCAGAAAAAATAAAAGAGAGAGAGAAAGATACAGCGTGCACAGAGATTAACTCACAGCCTGGAAATAATAAACACAGAGTAAGTGCTCCCTGCTGTTTGCCTTGTTCCTGTTGGTGTTTAAAGATCAGTTACACTTGCGGAGGCAGAACTGACGCCCAGGAGAGGGGCAGTAAGTAGCAGAAGGGAAACAACCTGGGCCCAGTTTACTTCCCCTCAACATGGGCCAAAGACGCCAGGCAGGATCATAGTCCGGCTGGATTGTGGCTTTCCTCAAGGTGATCTTGACTTACCCAGGTGGGATTTCACCCCACTTCCTTCCGGGCTTCCCATTTTGGGCTTGAAATGTAGGCCTGTTGGGGCCTCCTCCAGTAGACGTGTGCTTTCTGGCCCCTTGAGCTTGGATACCTCCCTGCCAAGATAAGCCTTTCAAAAACAGAAAAATATCGCAACTGAATAGAAGGGGCTCCCAAGAGGCCCCACCCTGCTCCGGATATCTCAATGAGGAATCAATAGCTGTTAATTCCTGTGCTGCCCCCTGCCTGACATTCTATCCACACTTGAGACCCAGATTGTAAGAAGGGAGAGCAGGCAGGTCTCTCTTGCAGGAGAGGGACCTGGTTCATCAGCAGGATTTATTCATTCATGTATTACGTCAGGCTCAGCGCCTGGGCTTTTTATAAATGAGGGCTCTGCTGGCGTTCTGTGTTATTCAGATATTCGGTGAGAGACCACCAGAAGCCACAAAAAATTGCTGACATCTGTTGGAAGGCAGTCATGCATAATGGATAAGGGTGCGCTCTGCAGTTCCAGCAGCGTTGATTTGAATTCCCCGTCTTCCGCTTCAAAACTCTGAGATCTCAGCAAGTTACTTACCCTCTAGAACCTCCATGTCCTCATCTGTAAAACTAGAAAATAAATAGTACTCGCTAGATCCTTACCTTGTTGTGAGAGTAGAATGACGTGAACGTAGGCTTTCCCAGAGCTGGCATGTTGTAGGTGCTCAATAAGTGCTGGTTATTCTCTCTGTCTTTCTCACTCTGTCGCCTAGGCTGGAGGGCAGTGGCATGATCATAGCTCACAACAGCCTCTATCTCCCAGGCTCAAGGGATGCTCCTGCCTCAGCCTCCCGAGTAGCTGGGACTTGCAGGTATGTGCTACCACTCCCAGCCAATTTGTTTTATTTTTAGTATAGATGGGCTCTTGTTATGTGGTCCCTGCTGGAGCGCTAGTTGCTCTGTAATTGGCTTGTGAGCCCCAGGGTAGGCACACTGGTACTGGGGCTATAGCAAAATCAGTGCTCGGTAAATCGTCATTGAAGGAGCAAGGGTGCTTTACAGTTGTAGAAGCTCATGGTACACGTCACTTTGGGTTTTCTCTTCCCAGCTGTGGAGTCCTGGGATCCAAGTGTGAGCCCCATGTCTGCAAAATGAGGCTGGTCACTGGCCTCCTCTTGGATCTTGCTTTCCTTGTCTGTTAGTGAGCTTGTAGATAGCTCTGTCACCAGGCTTTGCTCTGAGCACTCTGCATCTGTATTCAACCTGTATACTTAATCTTCACAACAGTTGCAGTGGTTGATCCATAGTAATTTCTCTGTTGTACAGATGGAGAAACTGAGGCAGAGAGCTAAGTGTCTTCCCAAGGTTTACAGCTAACCAGTAGCAGGGCATACCGGGATTTGAAAGACCCTCTATGTGTCCTAACTGGTATGCTCTCCTGTCTAGAGGTGATCTCTTCCTCCAGGGTTCCAGGTAGGTTGGTTGAGACATGCAATGCGGAAGAGCCTGGGGAGATAAGTCTGCTAATGGCACCCGCAGGCTACCCAGCCCTCAGGAACTCAGAGCAGAGCAGTTGAGGATGCCTTTCAAGGTTACCTGTGCCAGAGTTCCTGGGGTACATATTAAATAGGTAGGACCCAATACTGCTTTGGATTTTCCTGGAATCATATAGACTCTTAACATTGGAAAGGATTCCTTTGCCAAGTAGTTCACCCTCATCATTAATCTCTAAGAAATGTGGAGGTGGAATTAGAAGGTGGCTGTCTCTTTCTTTTGCACCGCAGATTCTATCGAGTCTCATCTGGCATCGTCAAGGATCATTCGCATTCTTTCATCTCTGTGGAATGTCACTGGATTGAGATGATTCTAAGGGTGGGGTCAAGCATTTGGAGTTTGGAACTCTACTTTTTGTGGAGATGCTCCCGTGCGACTTGCCCTGCACCCAGTTCAGCTTGCTTGGGATGCATCTGCTGAGCCTGGAAGAGAAGTACGGGTTCAAGGCCCGCCGTGCAGCCCTCCCACAGACCTGATCTGCAATAGGGAAGGGTTGCCTCTGTGTGGGTTGGGAGTTTAATCATCAAGAGTGGATTAGCAGCAGGCTCATTCTGTTTACTCCAGTAGGTCACGGGGCCAAGGGCAAACATACACCCGTCCCAGCCCAGAAACTGATAGCTGCAAAGTTGCACACCCTTCTCCCCAAATTGACAAATATGGTTTTCATTGTTGGGGTAATAAATTATGCTTTTAAGGATAAAAATGTTGCCCAGCTGTTGAGTGGTTTAAACTTCCAGATGTTCCTCTGCTCAGTAATCAGAGCAGGATGCATGATGGGATCTCTTTAAAAGCTGATGAATAGAATGGTTCATTAAATTTCAACAATGTGCCTGGGATGCCAAGGGGAGGTGTAGTATCTCCCTTGAGGGAAGGAGGTACCCATTTCCTAGGGTGCTTGGGTGAAGAATTAGCAAGTAGTAACTGAAGACCAGTGAACTATATTTGCAGGTAGGGAGGCCTAAGTCTGGTCCCTGCTGACTGTGTGACTTTGGGCTGAGCAGTTGACCTCTCTGAGTCTCAGGTTTTCTTTTTTTTTTTTTTTTTGAGATGCAGTCCTGCTCTGTTGCCCAGGCTGTAATGTAGTCCACAATCTTGGCTCACTGCAACCTCCGCCTCCCAGGTGCAAGTGGTTCTCGTGCCTCAGTGCCTCAGCCTCCCGAGTAGCTAGATTACAGACGTGCACCACCACGCCCGGCTAATTTTTGTATTTTTAGTAGAGATGGGGTTTTACCATGTTGGCCAGGCTGGTCTTAAACTCCTGGCCTCAAGTGATCTGCCCGCCTTGGCCTCCCAAAGTGTTGAGATTAGAGACATGAGCCACTGCGCCCAGCCTGAGCCTCAGTTTCTCATACTTTCAACTGGGAGCACGTTTTGAGAGCTAGAGACAGTATTTTTGTCTTGTGTAACATGAAAAAAACTGTGCAGTTATTAGCTAAGATCAGTGATCATCTCTACTAAAAATACAAAAGTTAGCCAGACGTGGTGGTGAGCGACTGTAGTCCCAGCTACTTGGGAGGCTGAGGCACAAGAATTGCTTGAACATGGGAGGTGGAGATTGCAGTGAACTGAGATCATACTACTACACTCCAGTCTGGGCCACAGAGCAGAACTCTGTCTCAGGAAAGAAAGAAAGAGAGAGAGAAAGAGAGGGAGAGAGAGAGAGAGAGAGAAAGAAAGAAAATTCAATGCAATGATTATTAGAGGGGTAAGTCCATCGGGACAAATCAGGGGGCATTCCCACTGAGGCAGGACTTGAGATGAATCTTGGAAGCAGAAATGCTGAGTCTGTTGGGCTGGCCAGAGATAAGGAGGACATTGTGGGCAAGAGCAACAGCACCTGCAAGGTTGTGATGAGTGAAACTGTGGAAACTCAGTTTGCCTGAGGAAACTGCAATGTGGCAAGTGGGAAATGAACCCAAGCTAAAAGGGGCCAGCAGCTGGGTGTAAATTTTGTCCTGTAACCCACGGAGAGCCAAGAAGGATTTTGAGCCAGGGAGTGACATGATAGGATTTCATGATCAGATCATTGTAACTGCTTTGAGGAGGTTGTCTTGGAAGGAAAGCAAGAGTCTTTGGCAAGAAGATCAAGAGAAGAAAGATTGCTATTTCCAAAGCTCAAGTAGTGTATTTTTCATTGTTGTTGTTACAGTTCAAAAGTCTTTATACTGAAAGGGGCAAGTATGCTATGATCTCACACCTGTAATCCCTTCCCAGTTTATCTGCATGAGAAAGACACTTGGAATGGTGCATACCTAAAGCTGGCTTCTGCTCGATGGGGATGTAGATTCTTGGGTCAGGTTTTTGGGGAGGCTTTACGCTGTGGCTGCCAGCCCATCCTACTGACAGCCGACTTCATTAGGATGCAGAGCTTTTTAACCGTATCAAAGAGAAGGATAGGAGCTTAAAATATGAAACTCCCGCTTTTGATATGCTTAAATTCTGGGTCTGATATCTTTTTGAAAGAATTAGGTTTTTAATTGAAATAGCACATGCATATATTTAACATCAAATGGGTAAGGCTTTCACGGAAAATCCAGATTCCCCTGCCCTCTTCCTGCCTGTCCTTAGCCCTATTTCCCAGAGTGAATCAGAGACAGGTCAGTACCTCTAAAGAATAAGCTCATGTTGCTCCTTCTCAGTTAACTTAGACTTCTGGACCCTCAGCAATGTCCTGGGACTCACACTGGGGGAGGCAGAAAGACCAGTACGCCCACTCTCGCCACTTGTACTTCCCATTTTCCCACTGGCAAAGTGTGGAACATTTATACTCCCTCCCACGCCCACACTGAAGACTCCTGTGCTTTATCTGCAAGATTAATTCCAACAATTGATAAACGGATGAACAGTGTTTACATTAGGAGGCTTCTCAATGGCCTTCACTGCCCATCGAAGCAGTCGGCTTTGATCACATGTCCTGTGTGTCCAGCTCTGTCTTTGCCCTCAGCTTTCTAATTGCCCTTTAAGGGACTATCTGAGGCTGGGCGAGGTGGCTCACGCCTGTAATCCCAGTAGTTCAGGAGGCTGAGGCGGGAGGATCTCTTGAGCCCAGGAGTTCAACACCAACCTGGCTTCTGGTTGGGTGACAAAGCAAGAGCTTGTCTCTACAAAACATGAAAAAATTAACCAGACATGGTGGAGTGCGCCTGTGGTCCTAGCTAAGGTGAGAGGAATGCTCTAGCCCAGGAGTTTGAGGCTGCAGTGAGCTGTAATTGCACCACTGCATTCCAGCCTGGGTGACAGAGTGAGACCCTGTCTCAAAAAAAAAAAAAAAAAAAAAAGGAACTATCTGGCTTCATCCTAAGAGTAGTTGCATTTTAAACTCTTAGGCAGCTTCTTTTACTGTAAAATGGGAATAAAAATTAACAGTCTAAATTCCTAAAGTGATTATGAAGGCTGAACAGGTGGTGCCTGTTCCTCAGGCCCCTCCCTTGGGGCCCCTCCAGCCCGATGTGTCCCAGGCTAATCTCAAACTCCTGGGCTCAGGTGATCTGCCTACCTTAGCCTCCTGAAGTGTTGGGATTACAGACATAAGCCACCACTCCCAGGTTGCTCTTAAATTTTATTTTTTTATCCAGGAGCGTGGGTCATCATTTCTTTCAAATAATGCTTCTATTTATGAGATTTTTCTTTGTAGAAAATGTGGGAAATGTTAAGAGTATAAGGAAGAAAATAAGTCGTGTTAACACAATTGCTGCATTTTTGTTTTTTTCTTTGCATATTTCTTTCAAACTTGAAATCATGTAATGTCAACAAGTTTACTGGATTTTTCTCCTAAATGTAGTATTAGTGTTTCCATGTGTTGTAAAGAGCAAGCTTTTGGTATCATTTTTAATGTAATATAATGTTATAACATCCTATTGCAATTATAGCTTGTCTTTCTCCCAATTTTATCTGTACTATTAGGTATTAAGAATATTTGGCCGGGCGCGGTGGCTCAAGCCTGTAATCCCAGCACTTTGGGAGGCCGAGACGGGTGGATCACGAGGTCAGGAGATCGAGACCATCCTGGCTAACGCGGTGAAACCCCGTCTCTACTAAAAAATACAAAAAAAAAATCTAGCCGGGCGAGGTGGCGGGCGCCTGTAGTCCCAGCTACTCGGGAGGCTGAGGCAGGAGAATGGCGTAAACCTGGGAGGCGGAGCTTGCAGTGAGCTGAGATCCGGCCACTGCACTCCAGCCTGGGCGACAGAGCGAGACTCCGCCTCAAAAAAAAAAAAAAAAAAAAAAAAAAAAGAATATTTAAGGTGGCCGGACATGAAGCCTCTTGCCTGTAATTCCAGCACTTTGGGAGGCCGAGGTGGGTGGAACACTTGAGGTCAGGAGTTTGAGACCAGCTTGGGCAACATGGTGAAACCGCGTCTCTACTCAAAATACAAAAATTAGCCAGGTGTGGTGGTGCATGCCTGTAATCCCAGCTGCTCGGAAAGCCAAGGCTGGAGAATCATTTGAACCCAGGAGGCGGAGGTTGCAGTGAGTCGAGATCATGCACTGCACTTCAGCCTGGGTGACAGAGCCAGACACTATCTCAAAACAAACAAACAAAACAAAACAAAACAAAAAATTGTATGTATTTTCCTCTTTTACGTAACGTTGAGATGAGTGTTTTGGTGTGTATGTCTTTGCATGTGTGCCATGTGCAGAAACCTATAGGACAGATTTCTGTAAGAATTATCAAGTCAAAGGTTCTAGATATTTTTAAGGCTCTCAATGCATGTTGTTCAGTTGTTTCCCCCTTTGGTTACACCAAGTTACAGTCACAAAATTATACCAAATATTTTTCCTCCATGGAGTTGCTTTCTTGTGAAATTGGGTTTCTGAGGCCAGCGAGACTTGGGTCTTGTTGAGGTGAAGGGAATAATTCTTCAGCATTTGTCACTATTTTTTACTATCATTTTGAGTTTGATTTAAATAGCACAGTTTGCTGCGTGGAAAATGAGAGCAGCTTTGAAGGGGCGCCATGGAAGTCTGTGTCCTGAGATCTGCTGTGACCGAGTGGAAAGAATCCTGGCCTGAGCCTGACCACCAATCGCTGAGGGTCAGTCTTACCAAGGAGAACTTTGGGAAGTTACCTAATTTCTGTTTACCTTATTTCCTCATGAGTAAAAAAGAGTAAATGATGACCTCTACTTCAGAACTCTGGCTGCTAAGTGGGGTACGACCATGTTACATTTTTGGGATGCTTTCGGGATGGAAATCAAAAGCATGGGATGTGAATACAAAACCAAAGGGCTTAGGTTCTGCATCTGACATATGTCGCTAGCTATATGTTCCTTGCAGCGTCACCCAAGCTTGCTCAGCACATAACTTCTTCATGTGGCTTACATCTCTTCCTCTGCTACATGGGTGTCCTCTAAAATGCTGAGCATGAGAAAAGTGCATTTGTATCCTCTTTATTCATTATTTATTTATTTATTTTTTGAGATGGGGTCTTACTCTGTTGCCCAAGCTGCAGTGCAGTCACACAATCATGGCTAACTGCAGCCTCAAATTCCTGGGCTCAGTGGGTTCTCTTGTATTAGCCTCCTCAGTTGCTGGGAATACAGGAGTGTGTCACCATGCCCAGCTTTTTTTTTAATTTTTAATTTTTGATAGTAGAGATGAGATCTTGTTATGTTGCTCAGGCCAGTCTTGAACTCCTTGGCTCAAACAATCCCCCCTCCTCGGCCTTCCAAAGGGCTGGGATTATAGGCATGAGCTACTACCACACCCAGCCTATCCTGCTTACCTACCACTTGCCAGTAACCTTGGGCAAGTTGCTTGGCCTCTGGATCTTGGTTTTGTTTTCTGTAAAAGGGGAATAGTAATAATAATAGTCCCTAATTCCTAAGGGGATTGGGAAGGTTGAACAAAGTGCTGCCTCTAGATTGCGTGACCTGGTGCCTAATCCTGGTGATTTCTCATAAAAATCAGTTGTTCTCATTAGTGGAGTATACCAGACCTGATGATTCCCCAGCGTTGAGTTCAGCCAACCTGCACTTTAGCTTCTCGGGCTGGTGGCGTATGGCTGGCTAGATTCATCGTTTGGAATCTTCAGAGTCAGAAGGGACCCATCCAAGCTTGTCATTCGATGGATGACAAAGTAAGGCTCCAGATGGTGAGTGTCTATTTTGGAATTTCCTAACTGTTTCCATTTGTGTGTAAAGGAGGATAACACACACATACTTACATATACACACAAGCATATTTGCACAGACTGGATTTGGAAGGGTGCACAAAGAAAATGGTCATGGTGGCTGTTGCTAAGAGGCCACCTGGGAGCTTTCTGGGGCTAGGAGAGAAACTTAGCCTTGACTGTATGAATTTTTTTTCAGTCCTGTTGGAAAATTTTACCATGTGTATCTTTTAGTTCTTCAATTAATAAGCGGCAAGTTCTTAAAATTCACCAGGTAGATCTTTGAAAGCCATCCTGCTTCTAATGCATGGATAGAATCCCTGGAAGTATGCAAAATCTCTCTGTTGGTTTTATAGCTGTCCATCTGTTCTCACATGCCCTGGATCCCAGCCCCAGGGCTTTCTTTTTCTCTTTCTTGTTGTTGTTGTTGTTGTTTTGCTCTTGTTGCCCAGGCTGGAGTGCAGTGGCACCATCTTGGCTCACCGTAACCTCTGCCTCCTGGGTTCAAGTGATTCTCCTGCGTCAGCCTCCTGAGTAGCTGGGATTATAGGCATGCACCACCATGCCCAGCTAATTTTCTATTTTTAGTACGGACGGGGTTTCTCCATGTTGGTCAGGCTAGTCTTGAACCCGCAGCCTCAGGTGATCCGCCTGCCTCAGCCTCCCAAATTGCTGGGATTACAGGCGTGAGCCACCGCACCTGGCCTAGCCCCAGGGTTTTCTAACACTCACATGGACTGTCTGCTGTCTTGCTGTCCTCCCAGTCTGCCTCCAGAATATGTCAGATTGAGTCCTAGACACCTAGCCTCTGGTCCCCTGGCAATCAACCGCTGCTCTGGTTCACCCCCTGGGGCTCCCTGTATAGGGGAGCCATCAGCCTGATTGAGCAGCCCTGAGGCTGGAGTTTTTGACTTCCTCCTAACCAGCCCCCTTCACGGCCCAGGAGCCTCCCAGCACAGAAGGGAGAATCTGTGCAGCTTGTTCCTTATCCTCCTTTGAACCAAGGCCTGTTCCAAGAACTCCAGGGCCTCTCTGCTTGCACGTCAGGGTTGAGCTGCTCCTCCAGGCCCCATGCACGGAGTTGGCAGTTCCCTGGAAAAATTTCCTTCCGCCTTTCTTTCTGGCAAATACGATGGATTCCCTGCACGGCCCCACACCATGAGTCTCAAGTTGAGTCCTGCAGGAGCATCTTGCTGGGTGACGTCGGCAGGGGCAGGGGGTGGAAAGCCTGAAGTCTTCCTCTGTCCTGAAAGCCTTGGATCTTCATTCTGGCCCGAAGCCCCTGCGCCGTATTTCCCCCAGCACCGTTGTCACATCTGGTGAGCCAGGCTGTTAGGGCTGAGTGCCTGCTCTTTGGAGGGCATCTAGTTCAGTGTGAGCATTTTTTTCTACCCAATGACCAATTCTGGAAACACAAAAGTGTTTATGAGCCTACTTTTCATTTTTCCATTCAAAATGAAATAGCTTTATGGACCCCATGGTGAGGGGTGGGCAGGGTGTGTATCTTCTTGCTGCTGGGACGTTCTACTTTGTTGGACAGAAGGCTGTGGGCTTTCTGGCAGGTTACATCTGGGTACCTTTCAGTCAAGCTGAGCTGGCTGTCTCCTCTTTTCATTCTCAAAGTAGACATCTTGCTAAGGGCTTCTCACTGAGTGTCTAGTTCCTTGTTGTACAGGTGAGGGAAACTGAGGCCCAGAGTGGATGTGACGTTTCCGAGGGAGAGGCTCTGTAAAGTTCTGAGTAGGTGAGACTTATTATTATTTGCAAATAACAACAACAATAATTAGAAGAAGCAGCAACTGCTGCCATAAAGTATGGGGCTTTTATTTTTCAGCTGGATGGTGAAGCTTGGTGGCCTCTCCTTTTCTCTTCATGGCAGCACAAGCCCTGTGGGGTTTGTATTTCTCCTTGGCCAGAGATGTATTTTGAAATTTAAATGATAAAGCATACAGGTCCTGTTTTCATTGACGCTTTAGAAAACTTGCATGAAACCTCTTCACGGTGGTTTTGGGAGCCAAGCGAGGCCAGGTTTTTCTATAAACATGGGGAGAGGGATGTTGAGGACAGTCCATCCTCAGAGAGTGAATGATTGCATTCATCTTGATTAAACTCAGTGAATCCATGAAAGGATGGTACAGGTGCCCCCCAGACTCACCCTTCCACGTGTGTCCTCATGGCCAGTTTGTCTTTGCTCGGGATGGAAAGCTGACGAGATGGACTATTTTTTTTCCTCTTAAAAATAATTACACGCCGGATGCCGTTCCAAGTTCTGCACCTCTACCAGTTAAAGATTTTTGGATCTTTTGCTGAGAATGCCTGTTCAGAGGTAAACTTGTTAGCATCTGAGGCAAGCATAATAATAATGATTCAGGTCAGGAGCTACAAAGGACTCTGTGATGAGCAAAAAATAATGATTGAGCCTGGCGTGGTGGCTCAGGTCTGTAATCCCAGCACTTTGGGAGGCTGAGGCGGAGGGATCACTTGAGGTCAGGAGTTCGAGACCAGCCTGGTCAATATAGTGAAACCCCATCTCTATTAAAAATACAAAAAAATTAACTGGGCATGGTGGCAGGCGCCTGGACTCTCAGTCACTAGGGAGGCCGAGGCAGGAGAGTCACTTGAACCCGGGAGGCGGAGGTTGCAGTGAGCCGAGATCGCGCCATTGCACTCCAGCCTGGGCAATAAGAGCGAAACTCCATCTTGGGGGAAAAAAGTGCGTATTGCATAAAATAAAACCTTATATATATTCACACACATATGTATAGATGAGATGAGGTGGTCCTAGCCACAAAAATGTACATGACAGCTATGGATTTAAGACCCCATTGCCTTTAAGTTTGTTCTTAAAATGGTTGGTAGCCAGTTCTTCTCTCCTTGGCTTCCCAGAAATCCTTTCCAACCCAAGAGCTGTCAGAGGTCCTTTATTTTTTTTTTTTTTTTGAGACGGAGTCTCGCTCTGTCGCCCAGGCTGGAGTGCAGTGGCCGGATCTCAGCTCACTGCAAGCTCCGCCTCCCGGGTTTTACGCCATTCTCCTGCCTCAGCCTCCCGAGTAGCTGGGACTACAGGCGCCCGCCACCTCGCCCGGCTAGTTTTTTGTATATTTTTTTTAGTAGAGACGGGGTTTCACCGTGTTAACCAGGATGGTCTCGATCTTCTGACCTCGTGATCCGCCCGTCTCGGCCTCCCAAAGTGCTGGGATTACAGGCTTGAGCCACCGCGCCCGGCCCAGAGGTCCTTTAAGTAAGCAAGACTTTAGGTGTTGCTTCTCTGGCCTCCCTCTTTCACATCTATTCTATAAGCTGCTCAGCCCTATGTAAAGAAGGTGCTGTCCGAAGTTGAGTGAGTTTTACATTTCGGCTCTGCCAGTGTGGCAGTATGAACTTGAGAAAGTGACATCCCCTCTCTGACATTTAATTTCCCATCTGTAAAGTGAGATCCACAATTTTACCTTTGCGGGTTGGCACATGGACTGGAGATAACATTGGTAAGATGCTGTATTCATTTCCTAGGGCCGACATTACAAATTAGCAATGGGCTCCTTTCAACAACAGATGTTTATTCTCTTGCAGTTCTGGAGGCTAGAAATCCAAATTCAGGGTGTCAAGAGGGACATGCTCCAAATGAAGGCTCCGAAAAATAATCTTTTCTTGCCTCCTCTTGGTTTTGGTGGTTGCTGGCAATCCCTGGCTTGTGGCTGCAGCATTCTGCCTCCATCTTTACATGGCCTTCTTCCCTCTGTGTGTCTCTGTATTCTCTCTTCTTGTTGTGATAATGCCAGTCATTAGATCCAGGGCCCACCCTGTTGTAGCAGAACCTCTTCTTTTCTTAACTAATTACACCTGCAAAGACCCTATTTCCAAATAAGGCTACATTCTGAGGTTCTGAATAGACATGAATTCTGGGGAGCAATCAACCCAGTACAGATGTCTGGCATTTTATTGCAGATAACATCCTGGCAGATGACAGCATGTGGTATTTTTATGATGGTCACTTACCAGAGGTATGGATAGACATTTCTTGAAGAAGATAGGAGCAAGCCTGATTATTTGAGGAACAGGAGGGCCAGATAGCGGAAGTGGAGGGAGAGGTGTGCTTGGCTTGGCAGGTGGAGAGGGGCAGGGATGGGAGCAAGGAGCTTGCTATGTGGGGGTGTGGGAGTGGGGTTGGGGAAACCATATTGTTTTATTACAGGGGAGAGTGGTGTGGCCTGTGTCTTGGTGGTAACAAAGAAAGCGGAGAGAAGAAAGTAGAGTTTACATTTATTTGGGCAATTGTGCCAGTAGGACTTGCACATGGATTGGATATGGAGGTGAGAAAATAAGGGAATCAAGAATGACTCCTACAAGTCAGGCTGGGTGGCTCATGCCTATAGTCCTAGCACTTTGGGAGGCTGTGATGGTTAATACTGAGTGTCAACTTGATTGGATTGAAGGATGCAAAGTGTTGTTTCCGGGTGTGCCTGTGAGGGTGTTGCCAAAGGAAATTAACATTTGAGTCAGTGGACTGGGGAAGGCAGACCCACCTTTAAGCTGGTGGGCACAATCTAATCAGCTGCCAGTGAATATAAAGCAGGAAGGAAAACATGAAAAGGCGAGACTGGCCTAGCCTCCCATCCTACATCTTTCTCCCATGCTGGATGCTTCCTGCCCTCAGACATCAGACTCCAAGTTCTTCAGTTTTGAGACTTGGACTGGCTTTCCTTGCCCCTCAAGCTTGCAGACAGCCTATTGTGGGATCTTGTGGTCATGTAAGTTAATTTTTTTTTTTTTTTTTTTTTTGAGACGGAGTCTCGCTCTGTCGCCCAGGCTGGAGTGCAGTGGCCTGATCTCAGCTCACTGCAAGCTCCGCCTCCCGGGTTCACGGCATTCTCCTGCCTCAGCCTCCCGAGTAGCTGGGACCACAGGCGCCCGCCAGCTCGCCCGGCTAGTTTTTTGTATTTTTTAGTAGAGACGGGGTTTCACTGTGTTAGCCAGGATGGTCTCGATCTCCTGACCTTGTGATCCACCCGTCTCGGCCTCCCAAAGTGCTGGGATTACAGGCTTGAGCCACCGCGCCCGGCCCTGTAAGTTAATATTTAATAAACTCCTCTTTATATATGTACGTGTGTGTGTGTGTGTGTGTGTGTGTGTGTGTGTGTGTATATATATATCTATATATATCCTATTAGTTCTGTCCCTCCAGGGAACCCTGACTAATACAGAGGCTGAGGCAGGAGGGTCGTTTGACCCCAGGAGTTCAAGACCAGTCTGGACAACTTAGAGAGACCCTGTCTCTACAGAAAATTAAACAAACAAAAAAAAGAATCACTCCTAGGTGTTCGTCTTCAGCAACTTGGCAGATGCTGGTGTCTTCAATGAACATGGGGAAGATGGGCAGTAGATTGTGCATGCAGAGTTCTGTGCAGGCATATTAAATTGCAGATGCCCATTAATGGCCACAGGAAATGCCAACTAGGTACTTGGCAAAGTGAGGCTGGGAACTGAGACCATCATGGTAGGAGATAGCATTTGGAAGACTTCAGCAGAGGTGGGATCTAAATCCATGGGACTGGAGTATAGATAGAAAAGTGGACACAGGACTAGACATGGCCACTAGTGGTAGGGGTAGAAGTTGGGGAGCTGGAAAAGGTAATTACAGGGAGCCTCCTGTGAGGCAGAAAAACATGCCGGGAGCCTAGAGAAGGAAGTCCTTCTGTTTTTTTTTTTTTTTTTTTTTTTGTTTTTTTTTTTTGAGACGGAGTCTTGCTCTGTCGCCCAGGCTGGAGTTCAGTGGCCGGATCTCAGATCACTGCAAGCTCTGCCTCCCAGGTTTACGCCATTCTCCTGCCTCAGCCTCCCGAGTAGCTGGGACTACAGGCGCCCGCCATGTCGCCCGGCTAGTTTTTTGTATTTTTTAGTAGAGACGGGGTTTCACCTTGTTAGCCAGGATGGTCTCGATCTCCTGACCTCGTGATCTGCCCGTCTCGGCCTCCCAAAGTGCTGGGATTACAGGCTTAAGGAAGTCCTTCTTAAGGAAGGAGGAGGGTCATCACTTGCAGTGTTGCTAAGAGATCAGGTAGAATGAGCCACACAGAAGTGACTGTTAGATTTGGCATCAAGGAGGTTGTTGACCAACTTGGCAAGAGTGCCTCATGGGAGCAGCCAAGAGGAAGCCAGTGACCAATGAGGGTGACTGCTCGTGAGTTCTGCTCTCTCTTCATTGCCTTTTGCTCTTTGCTTAGGCAAATCAGTGTCCTCAGTAGGTTCCCTGAAGACTAATGTCAGCATTAGTATTGACCTACCCATTAGCTAATTTGATTCTCAAAACAACATCTTTGCAGAAAAGGCTGGGCAGAGCAGGCAGGTATTATTCCCATTTTACAGATGACAAAGCCACAACTTAAAAAGGTCAAGTGTTTTTTGTTCAGGCTGTTTCTTAAAAGTAAGAGTTATGTGTCAGGAACCCCTCCTCCACCCCCGTCTTGGCATACATCCCAGTGTTTTGTGGTTTGTTACATTTTTTGGTTTTCTTAACTAGATTGTGAGCCCAGTGAAGAGAGGATCTGAATGACCTCTCTATATTCCCACGGCAGAGATAGCAGATGCTTGCCACACTTGTTACTTTCTCTTGGGTACCTAATGCAGGCATCACTAGTTGATCATGACCTTCTCTTCCTTTGAGACCAGACTCAGTTTAGAATTCTACCCAGCTTTCCAGGTAGCCTGTCAACCTGCTGACAGATAAGGTATCATCAACAGACATTCTTACTGTAGTACTTAATGTCATGCCTGGTATGTAGCACGTGTTTGGCAAGTGGTTTTGTGAATGATTTAGCGAATGAGCGTTCTCTGAAAACACAATGAGTGAGTTCTCTGTCACTAGAGGTAATCAAGAAGAGATCAAATTCATGCACACGGCTGGGCGCAGTCTCTCACGCCTTGGGAGGCCAAGGTGGGTGGATCACGAGGTCAGGAGATAAAGACCATCCTGGCTAATATGGTGAAACCCTGTCTCTACTAAAAATACAAAAAATTAGCCAGGCGTGGTGGCGGGCGCCTGTAGTCTCAGCTACTCGGGAGGCTGAGGCAGGAGAATGGCATGAACCCAGGAGGCGGAGCTTTGCAGTGAGCCGAGGTCACACCACTGCACTCCAGCCTGAGTGACAGAGCAAGAGAGACAAAGATTCTTGCACAATTGGATAAGGTAAATAGAATTCAGATATTGGATAAAAGGCTATCCAATTCTGAGATTATTTGATATTCATGGAGTTATCTGTAGTGTCTGTTACCATTCTGAAACAAAACAAGAAATCTTTGAGAGGAATCTCCCCCCACCTCCCCAAATATATAGGAGGGGGCGATAGGCAACACTACTATGGCTCCTTTCTTGTTGTCTTGGCCACTTGGGGCTCTGGTCTCAGCCTTTCTAGATTGTCTTAGATGATGGGTGTCACCTAGGTTGAGAGGAATGAAGAGAAAATGGAATGTTTTAGGGTCTGTAAGGGCAGGTCTAACCCCAAGGCCTGTGAAGTGAGGTTTTTTTTTTTTTCTTTTTTTTCTTTTTTAATGCATCAAATCCTGGCTCTGTTACCTGCTGATCCCACATAATCTGTTGGGCCCTATTGAGTCAAAGGGAGTAAACAGAAAAGTACTGGTCTGGGTTGTTGAGGCATTCGGTGAGATTCCCTAGGTAGTATTTGGTCAACAAGCAGGCATTTCATAATCCTCTCTACCTCCTGCCCTGCCCCGGGGACTGTGGGGATTGTCTGCATTCCTCTGTGGAACTGGAATGTGGCTGCAGTGATGGTGTCTGCAGGGATGTCCTGCCTTCTAGCCTGGCCTCGCCCGGTCCTAGCCAGGGTAAGTGAACATCAATCTCACAGGGAGAGTCTTCTCTGAAAACCGCTTTATGGATTTTTTTTTTTTTTTTTTTCCAGACAGAGTCTTGCTCTGTCTCCCAGGCTGGAGTGCAGTGGCACAATCTCGTCTCGCTGCAACCTCAGCTTCCTGGGCTCAAGCAATCCTCCCATCTCAGCCATCCAAGTAGCTGGGACTACAGGTGCATGTTATGATGCCCAGCTAATTTTTGTATCTTTAGTAGAGACAGGGTTTCACCATGTTGCCCAGGCTGATCTTGAACTCCTGGACTCAAGTGATCCACCTGCCTCAGTCTCCCAAAGTGCTGAGATTACAAGCCTGCCTTATGGATCTTAATGTCTTGGCCCCAGGGCATTGGCTTTGCCTGGCTCCAGAGGGATATGAAGCCATTCCTGGGGGACACCATTGTTTTCTAGTTAATATCAGTCCTGTAGTCTGGTGATTTTCAAATTTTAGTGTAGTCAGAATCCCCAGCAGGGCTTATTGAAACCCAAAGAGCTGGACCCCTCCCTAGAGACTTAGGATGAGGCCTGAGAATTGAATCTAATAAGCTCATAGGTGACACTGAAGTTGAGGATCTTGTATCTCACTTTAAGCAAAGTCTTCCCACAGCAACCATCGTTTCTCCCTGCCCATAGGTAATATCCTCTACTTGGGCCCTCTGCTTCCACTGTGGTCTGCTTACAACCTCACCTACACTTATTAACCAGCAGAGTTCATTGAGTCTCCTTAAAACCTTAAACTTCAAACTATACCACAAGGCTACAGTAACCAAAACAGCATGGTACTAGTACCAAAACAGATATATAGACCAATGGAACAGAACAGAGGCCTCAGAAATAACACCACACATCTACAACCATCTGATCTTTGATAAACCTGACCAAAACAAGCAATGAGGAAAGAATTCCCTATTTAATAATGGTGTTAGGAAAACTGGCTAGCCATATGCAGAAAACTGAAACTGGATCCCTTCCTTACACCTTATACAAAAATTAACTCAAGATGGATTAAAGACCTAAACATAAGACCTAAAACCATAAAACCTAAAACCTAGATGAAAACCTAGGCAAAACCATTCAAGACATAGGCATGGGCAAAGACTTCATGACTAAAACACCAAAAGCAATTTCAACAAAAGCCAGAATTGACAAATGGGATCTAATTAAACTAAAGAGCTTCTGCACAGCAAAAGAAACTACCATCAGACTCAACAGGGAACCTACAGAATGGGAGAAAATTTTTGCAATCTATCCATCTGACAAAGGGCTAATATCCAGAATCCACAAAGAACTTAAACAAATTTACAGGAAAAAAACAAAAACAAAAACAACCCCATCAAAAAGTGGGCAAAGGATGCGAACAGACACTTCTCAAAAGAAGGTTGAACATTAGTTCAACCATTGTGGAAGACAGTGTGGCAATTCCTCAAGGACCTAGAACCAGAAATACCATTTGACCCAGCAATCTCATTACTGGGTATACACCCAAAGGATTATAAATCATTCTACTATAAAGACACATGCACATATATGTTTATAGCAGCACTTTTTACAATAGCAAAGACCTGGAATCAACCCGAACACCCATCAATGATAGACTGGATAAAGAAAATGTGGCACATATGCACCATGGAATACTATGCAGCCATAAAAAAGAATGCATTCATGTCCTTTGCAGGGACTTGGATGAAGCTGGAAACCATCATTCTTAGCAAACTAAGACAGGAACAAAAAACTAAACACCACATGTTCTCATTCATAAGTGGGAGTTGAACAATGAGGACATATGGACACAAGGAGGGGAGCATCACACACTGGAGCCTGTTGGGGGATGGGGGGCAAGGGGAGGGATGGCATTAGGAGAAATCGCTAATGCATGCGGGGCTTAAAACTTAGATGATGGGTTGATGGGTGCAGCAAACCACCATGGCACATGCATATCTATGTAACAAACCTGCACGTTCTGCACATGTATCCCAGAACTTAAAGTATGAACAAACAAACAAACAAACCTCCACAAAAACCCTATCCCCAGGCTTCCCATTGTATCTCCTTACTTTTTTGAAATCCTAAGCAGCCTGTTTTGTTGATTGAGTGAATGAGCATTCTCTGAAATTGCAGTGAGCGAGTTCTCTATCACTAGAGGTTATCAAGAAGAGGTTGGAATCACACACAACTGGATGAGGTAAATAGAATTCACATATTAGATAGACTATGCAGGCCTAAGATTGTTTAGTACTCATGGAGTTATTTTGTGAACACTAGTGTCTTCCAGCCTCATCAAGTGGTCCCTCCCTCAGTAGCCCCACATCCTGGTCTTTGATCAGTTTCCTGACACCCTTCCCTGGGCACCACAGGACCTTTGCACTTGCTGGTCCCAGATCCTAGAATGCTCTTTCCCCAGCTTGTTGAAAAGCTGATTCTCATCCTAACTTCAATATCACCTCCTCAGACCACTCTTTCTAACAGACTCATTCCCTAACCTCCATTATTTCTCGTCACTGGATGCTGTTGAATTTCACTGTGGCACCAGCCATAGTCTGTAAAAAAAATTTATTACATTATTTGGCTCTTTGTTTTTGGCATGACTCTTCCACTAGAGAAAAGAAACTGTGACTTTGTCCTTAAACTCTGTGTTGTCTGATACTCAATGGGTGGTTCATACATATTCTTTTTTTAAAATTAATTTTAATTTTTATTTTACGTTCCGAGGTACGTGTGCAGGATGTACAGATTTGTTACATAAGTAAAGGCGAGCCATGGTGGTTTGCTGCACCTATCAACCCATCGCTTAGTTATTAAGCCCAGCATGCATTAGCTATTTTTTCTATGAAAGGTGAGCAAATGCTTGTATGCAGGCTGCAGAGGATTAGGTCAAGACTGAACCGTGTAGTCTAAATTTCGTAGTGACTGCAGTGTGGAAGAAAATGGAACGTCCTTGTTGGAGCTGGCCAGAACTGGGCAGATCGGGGCCTTTGGCTTTCTTTGGAAGGAGCAGGAAGCCAGTGGAGGGTTTGAGCAGGGGCTGGGGGTAATGGCAATAACGCTGACTGCTAATAATAAAATAAGAACGTAAAAGAGTGCTTATAGTGTGTTGTAGGTGCTGCTTTATGTGCATTACATCATTTAGTTTCCACAGTTGTCTCCGTGTTACAGAGGAGAGGGCTGAGGCACAGAGTATTACAATAAGAAATTTGGCCCGCAGTCAGCAAGCAAGAAAACCTAGATTCATACCTGGGCATATGGCTTCAGAGTCCACACACTTGGCGTCTGCATTGCTCTGAGAGGGGGTGCCGGGCAGGGAGTCCCCCACCTGCTCTCCGTTTTCAAACTCCCCGTTTCACACCCATGCCAGGTGTGATGAAATCCTCTAGGTGATGGGCAGTGGAATGAGTGGTTCTGGTTACACCTGGCCTTCACTGGCCTGTCCCACACCTGAGTATATGGATTCTAGCCCATGGGACCATAAGCCAGGCCCCCTGAGGGTCTGTTATTTGTCTGGGAAATGCCAGTGCTCTTTAGAATCTTGTTAATGACTGACAAACACCCCCATGCGCCTTCAGCCGTAATTATCACCTAGTCCCCAGAGAAGGGCTATGGTGGGCTGACTGTGGAGATAGATGCTTGGGTCTCCTTCTGGGAACACCACGTGCAAGAGAAGAGGCCATGAGCTTGCCTTCCATCCTGCCCAGGTCTTTCTGGCCAAGGACTGCAGGCTTCATGCAACACCTTTCAACCTTTAAAAGGAAAAAAGTCCGGGGGTGGACCTCAGCTGCTGCCACTGACATTGTATTGTTGAAGCTTTTTTTTGTTTGTTTTTTGTTTTTTGTTTTTGAATACTGGAAATTAGGGGGAAGTTTAGAAGCCTCATAATGGCTTCATGAACCATTGCACTTGGAAAATGTACTTTTGAAAAATTCCCTTGATTGATTGTTTTTCGGAGGCTGTAGATAACATTAGAGTATATTATTTGCATATAATGTCCTGAGTTTTCTATGTCAATTACTTTGTTTTATTAAAGAGAAAAAGGAACTAATATTGGTTGAGGCCCTCCTGTGTGCCAGGCTAAATGGTCATCCCTTTCAGTTGTTAGTTACGAAGGGACCCTGTAAAGCAGAGAAGATGAGTGTTGTTTAGAGATGGGAAACGGAGCCAGGGGAGGAACTTGCCCCAGCTCATGGCCAGGATTGGAATTCTGTCCCAGTGTTCATAACCTTTTGTGTTGCCAGAGATGATCAGCCTATGTACTGCTTCCTTGACTTAGATTTTTGTGGGGTAGAGAGTATCAGTTGTAGCTCTAAAGAGGTGTGATTATGTATGATTTTTTTTTTTTTTTTTTTTTTTGAGACGGAGTTTCACTCTTGTTGCCCAGGTTGGAGTGCAATGGTGCGATCTCGGCTCACCACAATCTCCACTTCCCAGGTTCAAGCGATTCTCCTGCCTCAGCCTCCTGAATAGCTGGGATTACAGGCATGCACCACCACACCCGGCTAATTTTGTAATTTTAGTAGAGATGGGGTTTCTTTATGTTGGTCAGCTGGTCTCGAACTCCCACCCTCAGGTGATCCACCCGCCTCGGCCTCCAAAAGTGTGGAATTACAGGTGTGAGCCACTGCACCTGGCCTTATTTATGAATTTTTAAAATATATATGTATTCATAATATCTGATTATATATCACATCGCAATTTGCTGTAGAGTGAGGTGGTCCTTCCTAAAGTACTTGTCTTGCAAGACTGTGGACAGATCCTGGTAATGGAACCTGTGCTCAGGATTGTTGAGAATCTATAGTTTAAAGGTTTGTCATTTGGAGGAATAGCAAGTGACTCAGCTTAAACCCTATGGGGTCAAAAACAAGGTCTAGCCGGGCACGATGGTTCATGCCTGTCATTCCAGCACTTTGGGGGGTGAGGCGGGTGGATTACCTGAGGTTAGGAGTTCAAGACCAGCCTGGCCAACATGGTGAAACCCCGTCTCTTACTGAAAATACAAAACTTAGCTGGGTGTGGTGGCAGGCACCTGTAATCCTAGCTAGTCGGGAGGCTGAAGCAGGAGAATCTCTTGAACTCAGGAGGTGGAAGTTTCAGTGAGTCGAGATGGTGCCACTGGACTCCAACCTGGTCAACAGAGTGAGCCTGACTCTGACGATAGTAACAAATAATAAGGGTAGCTTCTATTTATTGTTTACTATGTGC
This sequence comes from Macaca fascicularis, assembly GCF_037993035.2. NCBI lineage: Eukaryota > Metazoa > Chordata > Mammalia > Primates > Cercopithecidae > Macaca > Macaca fascicularis. The sequence goes on from NC_088382.1 coordinate 137,537,222, forward strand.
CAGATACTATTCTAGGTGCTTTTCATCAATTAGCTCATTTCATCTTTGTTATAACCCTGTGTTCTAAGTCATGTACCACATAACAATGTGTGGATCACCAATGGACTGTATATACAACGGTGGTCCTATGAGATTATAATACAGTATTTTTACTGTACTTTTTCTATGTTGAGATATGATTAGATACACAAATGCTCACCATTGTATACAGTTGACTCCGATATTCAGTATGGTAACATGCTGCTGAGGACCGCAGCCTAGGAGCAACAGGCTGTAACATACAGTCCAGATGTGTAGTGAATAGGCTGTCATCTAGTTTTGTGCAAGCTCACTCTGTAGTGTTCGCACAACGAAACTGCCTAACGACACATTTCTCAGAATGTATCCCTACCCTTAAGCAACGTGTGACTGTCCTATTATCATCACCCCATTTTACAGATGAAGGAGCTGTGGCAAGAAATTGACTAACTTGGCTCAAGGTCACCCATATAATAAAAGGTGGGCTGGGTGTAGTGGCTCATGCCTGTAATTCCGACACTTTGGGAGGCCAAGGGGAAGAGGATCACTTGGGGAGAGGAGTTTGAGACCAGCCGGGGCAACAGAGGGAGACCCCACCTCTAATAATGTGGCTTATTAGCTCCATTTAAAAATATAAAAAATTAGCCAGGCATGGTGGCATAGACCTGTGGTCCCAGCTGCCCAGAAGGCTGAGGTGGAAGGATGGCTTGAGCTCAGGAGGTCAAGGCTGCAGTGAGCCGTGATCATGCCACTGCACTCCAGCCTGGGTGAGAGAGTGAGACCCTATTTCAAAAAATAAAATAAAATAAAATAAAATTTAAAAAAGACAGAACTGGGACTTGAAGCCAGATAATAAGGCAGGCAGGGGGCACAGGAAACACCCAGATGGGTCATGAGCCTGTGCATCAGGCAGGGTCTGATGGCTTAGCTGAGAAAGGGAGGTTTAAGGAGGAGACTGTGGATAGACGTGTTAGGGAAGGTGTCAGGGAAGATTAAGGAGCCAACATGGATCATGGGGGTGGTACAGTGTTGCCAGGGCTGTGGAGGATTGGCTGCAGTGTGGGGGACCCAGCCGCTGCCATGTGGAAAGGGGCCTGTCATTCCTACTGTGAACTCTCCCTTCTTCTGCCCTCTGACCTCCTGCTGGTGCCTCCCATTGGCTGAACACAACTGATGGCCAGAGCACTGGGAAGCTGTTGCTGGAGCCCATAGGCATCTGCTTCTTGGCACAGAGAAGACAATGGATTGAGTTGGGAGGGAGGGGAACTAGAGAATATCCCAGGGAATGAAGGGGTCCCGATGGCTGGAGAGGAGTGAGCAGGTAAAGGGAGTAGAAGGTGAGGTCAGAGAGGCCAGGGGTCCACACTGCACGGGGCCTTTGGCTTTCTTTGGAAGGAGCAGGAAGCCAGTGGAGGGTTTGAGCTGATGAGTGGATCACGGCCACTGCCATCAGGAGAAGGTCTTTCTCTATGCTAGGTGTGAATAGTCACCCCTTCCTCTCCCTTTCTCAGGATGAGTGCTGAGGAGGAAAAGGCCCCTTCTTCCAACGTCTTCAGAGGAGACGTCTGACCAGTCCAGACTACGTGCCTCATGCCAGCCAGCCTGTAAACGACAGGAAAGAGAAAGGAGCAGTGTGTCTCAAAAGAGGATATTCTGGAACGTTTGATAATCAGAGCCCATTGTAAAGTCATGTTTTGAGTTACAGCATTTAAATCTTTGTTCCAGTGGAAAACTTTTACAGGCCGTCCCGGGCAAGCCTTGAATCCTGTTTGGATCTCCAAAGGCCTTAAAATAGTGTGGGATGCCGGGAGACTGGCTCCAAAAGGGAGGAGACCTGTGCTGGCAGCCCTGGCCACACCTTGGTGGGACCAGCCCCTGGCCTTGGGGACCCTGCCGCTCTCCTGGCTGTGCTTCCGCAGAGCTGGACACACAAAAGCTTTCTTGTCTGGATTTGTTCCCCTAAGAGTGTGGCACCGAACTGGCCCTGCCCATGCAGGAAGCTGGTCCTGTCCAGGCCAGGGAATGAAAAGTTGCCAGTATCTTCTCAGGCCACACTACAGCCAAGTCTCTTTTAACGAGCTGGTTCTCTTAGGATGCCCAGGGGAGGGAGAACACACTAGAGTGGGATGGCAAGTGAAGAAGGAGGTGGCCGCTCAGACAGCTTCCAGTTCTGTCAGACTCTGCTGCCATGACCAAGGCACCAAGTCATCTGGAAACCGATTGCAGGCAGCAACCTCTTTTTCACCTTTGTGTGCCCCAAAACTTGCTCTGGGAATGGGTGCTTTGGGGAACAATGCTTGCTGTCTTTGAGTCCTCAGTCTTGTGAAATGGGGAAAGTATACATCAGAGGGCATTTGAGAGTAAGGGGAGAAGTGCTTGGCATGTGCCTGGCACATAGTACCTGTTCAACAGATTCCCTTTCAGCTCAGGGTTAGATCTTCATCCACCTCTTTTTGGCCTGAAGGAAGGGGAGGTAGGTACTATTAGCCCCATTTATTTTTATTTTTATCTTTTTTCTTGAGACAGAGTCTTGCTCTGTCACCCAGGCTAGAGTGCAGTAATGCCATCTTGGCTCACTGCAACCTTCACCTCCGAGGTTCAAGTGATCTTGCTGCCTCAGCCTCCCAAGTAGCTGGGATTACAGGCGTGCATCACCACGCTTGGCTAATTTTTGTATTTTTGGTGGAGAGGGGGTTTTGCCATGTTGGCCAGTCTGATCTTGAACTCCTGACCTCAAGTGATCCGCCCACCTCAGCCTCCCAAAGTGCTGGGATTGTAGGCCTGAGCCACCACATGTGGCTTATTAGCTCCGTTTTATAGGAGGTGAAATTAGACAGCAAGAGGCTAAATGCCATGGCTGAGGTAAGAACTGTGATAGCATCCGAGTCTTGACCCCAGACTTGGTGTACTTCTCATCACAGATGCAATTTTATGCCTTATCATCTGACCCAGGAGCTACACACCTGCTTTTTTTTTTTTTCTTTCCGAGACAGTATCACTCTGTCACCCAGGCTGGAGTGCAGTGGCACGATCTTGGCTCACTGCAACCTCTGCCTCCCAGGTTCAAGCGATTCTCGTGCCTCAGCCTCCCGAGTAGCTGGGACCACAGGCGTGCCCCACTACCCCCAGCTAATTTTTGTCTTTTTACTAGAGACGGGGTTTCACCATGTTGGCCAGGCTAGTCTCGAACTCCTAACCTTGTGATCCACCCTTCTCAGCCTCCCAAAGTGCTTGGATTACAGGCGTGAGCCACTGCTCCTGGCTAAAGTTGTTATTTTAAGATTATTATTTATTTATATTTGTTATTATATTTTTTATCTGTATATATATTGTTATTTTATTTTTAAAAGTTGTATGGCCCGTTTAAACTTTTGTGGAAGTAGTTTTTTAAATCCCTGGAATTTACGCTTTCCTCATCAAATTTGTTTTAACCAATTTGGAGTTTTTAAGACAAAAACTGGAAAGCGGCTTTGCTCTTTTATGGAATTGCTCTGAATTCTTTTTTTTTAAGAGAGAATTTTGCTCCATCGCCCAGGCTGGAGTGCAGGAGTACAATCATATCTCACTGTTGGTTTCAATTCCTTTGCTCCAGTGATCCTCCTGCCTCAGCTTCCTGAATAGCCGGGGATACAAGTGTGCACTACCGTGCCAGGGTATTTTTTTTTTAATTTAAAATTTTTTTTGTAGAGATAGGGTCTCTCTTTGTTGCTCAGGCTTGTCTTGAACTCCTCGCTTCAAGAAATCCTACCACCTCAGCCTCCCAGCGAGCTGGGATTAAAGGTGTGAGCCACTGTGCATGGCCTGTGTTGAATTTTTTGTCTCCTCGTTCCCAAGTAGCAGCTCTGGACTTCACAGAGAGGCCGAGTCTCTCCAAGACCCCGCCCTCTTGGAGAGTCATCTGTCCCCTCTTCCAAAGAGGGTGGGACAGGGCCAGTAATGAAGTGATCAGTGTGTACCAGCCCCTCCCTCTCGCTTCCGAAGAGACCTTTTCATCCCTGAGCCAATTAATCAATTTCAGGAGCTGGCATCTGAGTGAGATGGGTCACCAACAAGTCACAGACGCCCCCAGCTCCTGGGCAGGGTCTCAAAGGGAGTTGAATGAGGTGGCCTTAAGGGATTGCCTAGTGCTCAACTTCCTAGAGTTCATATAGTAAAGAGCAGGTAGCATAGGGCTAGAAGGCCAGGTCACAACACCCCTCTGGAGTCTTCTGAACGTATGGCCAATAGGCAAGAGCCCCAGTTTCCTGGTCTACAGAAGTGACAGGTAGGACCCTACCCACCACACAGGTTGTGAGGATAAAAATAGGTGATATGGGCCAGGCACGGTGGCTCATGCCTGTAATCCCAGCACTTTGGGAGGCTGAGGTGGGTGGATCACTGGAGGTCAGTAGTTTGAGACCAGCCTGGCCAACGTGGTGAAAATCCGTCTCTACCAAAAATACAAAAATGAACCGAGTGTGATGGCGCATGCCTATAATCCCAGCTACTCAGAAGGCTGAGGCAGGGGAATGGCTTGAACTCGGGAGGTGGAGGTTGCGGTGAGTTGGGGTCATGCCACTGCACTCCAACTTAGGCAACAGAGTGAGACTCTGTCTCAAAAAACAAACAAACAAACAACAAAACAAAACAACAAAACAGGTAATATGGTTGGAAGAGGTTTATCATTGCCAGGCATTTGTAAATCAAACAGCTCTTGAGAGATGCCTGTTTGGCTGTTTTTTAACAGGAAGTGGGCATCCCTTGGTCTTTCTGGGCAGACTAGATGTGATGTGTTCACAGGGAGCTTTGTACAGATTGCTTGAGAGAAGCGCCTTTCTTTCCAGAGTGGCTGTTTGGACTGTGCCTTGCCTTCCAAAGCTGCTAAGTCCTGTGGCAGGGGATTGTTGACATTCTTCATGGTTTCTTTGGGGAGCCTCTTAGCCTCTGAATTATGGATGCATGTCTACATTATTAAAAGGATCTATTTGCATGAGTTAGCAGAATGTGGTGCCCTCTCGTGAATGGGAAAAGCTGCCCAGTCCTGATTGCAGGCTCATAATGGGTCTGAAATGACAAATGTGAAGCAGTGGGCAAAGCCAAGACCACCTTTATTTGTGCATCTGTGCTCTTGGGTGGGCATGTTGCACACACAGTTTGTTGTCCTTCTGTCCCTTGCACATGAGACCTTAGAAACTCAGCTCGTCTCCACCCATTCCTCTACAACTAACACAACCTCTTGTAACCTTTTAATCTTCTTTGCTTGCTAAAGATGCAACTCATGCCACCTCCCCCAGGAAGTTCTCCCTGACTTCCAGGCTTTAGAATAGGCTGCCAGAGATCCCTGTGTTAACTGTGAACAGAGCCCTTTTCATCCTCTTGCATCAGAATGCATCCACTTGCATCCACTTGACTGAACTTCTTGGGTAGGAATGGCGGTGTGTTTTACATGCATCTCACTGCCTGGGACAGTGCCTGGAACCTAGCAGATGTTCTATGTGTGTGGGGTGTTGGTTGTAGTAGTGGGGAAAGGTTTCTTAAAGGAGATGTGTTTAGAATTTAGCCCTTTACATAGTATAAAAACTGAGAAATAAGGTGTGTGTGGTGACGGGGGATGGCACTGGGGGCCTAAAGCACTGGCTTCATTGTGGGGGCTTCATTCCTTGGAGCTAATGGTCAGAGTGAGGAGCTGGGGACTGAGCTTGGATCTAGATTATTGTTGCATGAATGGCCTAAATGAAGAGTGTTGTCTTGAGTCTTTATAGAAAAGGGAGACCCTCATGGCTTTCGAGGAGTTATGCCCAAGATACAGGAGTGCCTCTTTGGTGGACTGGCTGGGACAGAAGGGAGAGGGTGAAAGTGGGGAGGAGGAGGAGGTTTAACAGCATTTGAAGCGTTTGAAAGCCTAGACCCATCGTATGCTGAAACGGAGAGGAATGGCTGGCCAAAAATACTGTGTGAGTCTAGGAACTTAAGATTGCTAGTCCTTGACCCCAAGCATACTTATATAGCAGACTCAACATGATCATCTTCCACCTACCGGATGGGGTTATGCAAGTGATATGACCCAGAGCATTCTGGAAGCTGGCAGGGGCATAAATAATACATTAGATATGCAGATGAACCGCCCAGGGTGTCTCTGGTCTTGGGGAGAATTCTTAGTAGACCTGAGATAATTGCAGAACGGAGTGTTCTGTTGTCCCATCCACAGCCTCCAGGCCTGGCGAGGATTTCGTGTTCAAAAGAGATTTCCAAGGTGGACATCTCTCTGGCACTGGCGATTTTCTCTCTCACTTGAACAAAACTCGGCAGAAAGGTCACTCCTGTTTGTCTTGGCTTCTCTGTCACATCCCACCCACACTTTGAGAGGCCTGTTCTTAGCAGGGTCTCAGGGAGGCTGTGCTGGCCCGTCAGCCCTGAGCTGGGTGGTAGTCCTTTATCAGAGATGCCGGCGAGAGTCACTCACGCTGGAGCCTTTCCCACGCACACACCCTGGACCCCTCCAGGGCTGCACATGTGCTTTGTAAGGGCTGTCTTCAGGTGATTGGAGCTTTAAGAGCTACTAAGTGATCATAAAAGTGAACAAAATAACCGATCTGGAAATGTCAGTAGAATGGAAAGAAAGGACAGGCAAGGGAGTTCTCCATGTTTGCACGGTAAGACCCAGTTTCTTGGCTTGTGTCGAGGCCCCGGTGGGTGTCCATGGTGTCTTTGGCCTTATCTTCCTACTAAACAAGATGACCTCTGTGGGGCGCCTTTCCTGTTCTCCTATCTCTCCAAGGAGCAGGTAGTACTTGGAGGCTGTGGTTAATCCCACTTCCTAAGTGAGCTTTTCCTTTCTAGAATGATCCTTGCTCTTACCTCGCATTCCTACTGCATGGTCCCTCAGGCTGCAGCCTTCTTTTACATGTGAGCATTCTCCTGGATCAACTCCCTGATGACTGGAGCCTGTGCTGTGTGTTTCCAAGTTGCACCCACCACCCACGGAGCCTAGCTCATGGCCGAGTGGCAGCTGGTGTAGCTGATAGCTGTGTGGGAAATGGGTCTGCACAATATAAAGACAGCTCACAGGAAAGGGGTCCCAAATGGTACTCTTTTTTTTTGAGGTGTTACCCAGGCTGGAGTGCAGTGGTACAATCTCGGCTCACTGCAACCTCTGCCTTTCGGATTGAAGCGATTCTCCTGCCTCAGCCTCCCAAGTAGCTGGGATTACAGGTGCCTGCCACCACACCCAGCAAAATTTTTTTTTTTTTTGTATTTTTAGTAGAGACGGGGTTTTGCCATGTGGGCCAGGCTGGTCTTGAACTCCTGTCCTCAGGTGATCCGCCTACCTTGGCCTCCCAAAGTGCTGGGATTACAAGCGTGAGCCATTGCACGTGGGCTTTTTTTTTTTTTTTCCTTCTTGAGATGGAGTGTTGCTCTGTCTCCCAGGCTGGAGTGCAGTGGTGAGATCTCGGCTCACTGCAACCTCCACCTCCCAGGTTCAAGCAATTCTCCTGCTTCAGCCTCTGGAGTGGCTAGGATTATAGATGCCCACCACCACACCTGGCTAATTTTTGTATTTTTAGTAGAGATAGGGTTTCACCATGTTGGCCAGGCTGGTTGAACTCTTGGCCACCACACCTGGCCCCAAATGGCACTTTGATAAGTTGTTCTACCCAATAATAAAAAAAGAAATACAGATAAAAAATACCAAGGTTGTATAATACACGTTAGTGATGCATTCTGTTCATGACAAAAGCTGTGTTGCTGGATGGAATGTAAGTTGGTGTGGCCTTTTGGGAGGAATTATGGCCTTTTGGCATTCTCTATCCAAACTACAAAAGCATGTACCCTTTGACCTGGCCATCTCATGTTGGAACACTGGGATATTTCCCCTACAGAGATAACCTACAGATATTTGTAGGAAAAGAACAGTGCCTGAGGTTATTCATGGAGCACTTTTTTTTTTTTTTTTTTTGGAGACAGAGTTTCGCTCTTTTTGCCCGGGCTGGAGTGCAATGGCGCGATCTCAGCTCACCGCAACCTCCGCCTCCCGGGTTCAAGCGATTCTCCTGCCTTAGCTTCTCGAGTAGCTGGGATTACAGGCATGCGCCACCATGCCTGGCTAATTTTTGTATTTTTAGTAGAGACGGGGTTTCCGCATGTTGATCAGGCTGGTCTTGAACTCCCGACCTCAGGTGATCCACCCGCCTCGGCCTCCCAAAGTGCTGGGATTACAGGCGTGAGCCACTGCGCCCGGCCGGAGCATTTTTATAATAGCAAAAGACTGGGAGTAACTCAACATCTGTGAATTGAAGACTGGTTCGGCAAATGATGACACATTGTACTCAGCAAGATGCGGAAAAGATGAGGATGTGCTGTGTGCACAAACATGGGCAGATCTCAGGATGTATTGTGGACACAACAAGCACAGTGTGGAGCGGGGAGTATGGCGTGCCATCCTTTCTGTAAAAAAAAAGCGTGGGTGTAGAGGGGATATAAAAGTGTGTCTTTGCACAAACTCTGTTAGGATACACAAGAAACTAACACAAGTGGTGGTGGCCCGTGTGTGGTAGGAGGAGGGAGATGTGGGGAGGGGAAACTGGGTTAGGGAGGAAGATGCGTGAAGATTTTCTTTTTTTTCTTTTCAGAGACAGGGTCTCGCTCTGTGGCCCAGGCTGGCATGCAGTGGTGTGATCATAGCTCGCTGCAACCTCAGACTATGAAGGAGACTTTTGATTGTGTATCTTTGGGTATCAATTAAATTTTGAAGCATGAATATATTGAACAAAATCGGGAGCAGCTCAAACGTTGAGTATATTATCCATCGTACGTTTAATTAAAAAAATTTATAACCTTGTCATGATTCAACTGGGGTTATGCGTTTTTGGGAGGGACACCCCAGAGGTAAAATGTCAGTACTTATCACATGTCAAGGTTATGTTCTATCCACACGACTGATATAAATCCCAGTTGCATATCCCTATAATACACCCGACCAAAGACTGAAGCCAGGTGTGGTGGCATGTGTCTGTGGTCCCAGCTGCTGGGGAGGCTGAGGCAGGGGGATTACTTGAGCCCAGGAGTTCGAGGCCAGGTTGGGCAACGTAACATAGCAAGATCTCATCTCTCTCAAAAACCACAAAATTGGCTGGGCGCGGTGACTCATGCCTGTAATCCCAGCACTTTGGGAGGCTGAGGCAGGCGGATCATCTGAGGTCAGGAGTTCAAGACCAGCCTGACCAACATGGAGAAACCCCATCCCTACTAAAAATACAAAATTAGCCGGGTGTGGAGGCACATACCTGTAATCCCAGCTACTTGGGAGGCTGAGGCAGGAGAATTGCTTGAACCTGGGAGGCGGAGGTTGCGGTGAGCCAAGATCATGCCATTGCACTCCAGCCTGGGCAACAAGAGTGAAACTCTGTCTCAGAAAACAAACAAACAAAAAGAAATTTGACCAATACCCCTCAAAACTGGAAAAACTGGTGACCACCACCCCTAGTGCTCCAATAAAGGGCTGTGGGAACAGCTGTGCTCAGGGTGGTACTGGTACAGCCTGGCAGAGGACATATGCCTGCACAGTGTGGAAAGGCCCTCTGGGATGTTGCTGGGCCTTAGGGGAGCACCATAGTGGAGGAGGTCCAGGCCTAGAGAGGACTGAAGCCCTCCCCAGGGCATGGTGTGGACCACGCTGAAGGGAGATGGGGTTGGAGACACAGCTGGGAGTCAGATCCCAGGGGCTCTCCTGTGTAACACTGAATTGCTGGGAAGGGGATGCAAGCAGGAGCACAGTCTCTTTCCCTGTGCCAACTCTGATTGGTTGGGTGGCTGCTGAGAGTCTTACAGTGCCCTGGCTCAGTAGGAAGAGCGTGTGTTCATTTAGTGAGTTTGCCAAAGACGAGGGAAGGGGGTTAGAGAGTAGGCGGCAGATAATGCCAGCCTGGGGAGCCTGGAGGTTTTAGGCCGGCAGACCCTGGCCGAGGCTACAGCCAGGCTGTTTTCTGTTCTTTTCCTTAGGTTTTGGGAGACCTTTACCTTTTCAGTGCCTCTAAGACAGGGTCAGAGTAGTTTGGTGACAAAGTGGAAGTAAACCACGGGTGAAAAACAGCTCTGGGGATCCTCCTAGGCTTGCACTTATTGAGGATTAGGCAGAACTTGCAGCTTGGCCCAGCTTTCAAAACAAGGTGTTCTGAGGAGGTGGAAAGACTGGTTTTCAATCAGATAAAGGTAGGATCCTATGAAAAACTTCTAGGGCCTTGCCGTTCCTATGAAGTGGTAGCTATCATCACACTCCTGGTTATGCCATCAAGGTAAAAGGAGGTGGAATAAGAATCAGGGACACTTGAAAATAAGAAAAGAGAAAGACTGTGTGCATGTGCATGTGTGCACAGCCTGTACATATGTGTGTGCGCTCCTGCGTGCATGTGCATGGGTGCACAGCCTGTACATATGTGTGTGCGCTCCTGTGTGCATGTGCATGGGTGAACAGCCTGTACGTATGTGTATGTGTGCTCCTGTGTGCATATGCATGGGTGAACAGCCTGTACATGTGTGTGTGCTCCTGTGTGCACATGCATGGGTGAACAGCCTGTACGTATGTGTATTTGTGCTCCTGCGTTCATATGCATGGGTGAACAGCCTGTATGTATGTGTATGTGTGCTCCTGCATGCATATGCATGGGTGCACAGCCTGTCGCTGCATGTGTATGTGCGCTCCTGCGTGCATATGCATGGGTGCACAGCCTGTACATATGTGTATGTGCGCTCCTGCGTGCGCATGCGTGGGTGCACAGCCTGTACATATGTGTGTGTGCGCTCCTGCGTGCGCATGCATGGGTGCACAGCCTGTACATATGTGTGTGTGTGCTCCTGCGTGCGCATGCATGGGTGCACAGCCTGTACATATGTGTGTGTGTGCTCCTGCGTGCGCATGCATGGGTGAACAGCCTGTACATATGTGTATGTGTGCTCCTGTGTGCATATGCATGGGTGCACAGCCTGTCACTACATGTGTATGAGCCTGTGGGTATGTGAGGGGCGTGAGGGGCCCTGAGGGACTGGAAACTTCCTTAAAGGCCATTTGGGAGAGTGCTGCTCTCTGTACCACCCACTCTAGGGCAGTTAGGCAAAGGTGTGCCTCCCTTTAAGAGAACCTAGCGGTCAGTCTGTTTTACAACATAGGTTATCAGGGAGTAGTACTTTGGCCTGGAAAAGGAACCTTTATTTTGGAAAAGATTTGTAATCTCTGCGGCTTCTTTGATACACATTGGAAACCTGACTGGAAACTCAGGCCACCAGCATCTGTTGGGGGCACATGTTTGCACTTTTGGTTATGATGCCACAGCTCTGGTTCAGGTATCCTAAAAAAGATAACTAATGGTGAAAATGATTGGTGTAGATTTCATACCACAGAGCACTGCGGTTTGTATAGTATGACACAGTGATGGTGTGGACCCATGGAGAGCCAGCTTCGCAGATGTTAAGAATAGTGACTTTGCCTGACATAATTGGTGTCTGCACATGAGATTATACAAGTAAGATTGATGTGAATTTTGTTCTTTCATTTTTTATGTAAACTCATTGGTTGGGTAACTGTGGAAATAATGTCGCAGTGCCTTTTTAAGTTAAGAAAATGTAGTTATGATCAGGAGCGGTGGCTCATGCCTGTAATCCCAGCACTTAGGGAGGCTGAGGTGGGTGGATCACCTGAGGTCAGGAGTTCAAGACCAGCCTGGCCAACAAGGCAAAACCCCGCCTCTACTAAAAATACAAAAATTAGCCAGTCGCCTGTAATCCCAGCTACTCGGAAGGCTGAGGCAGGAGAATCACTTGAACCCAGGAGTTGGAGGTTGCAGTGAGCCAAGATCACGCCATAGCACTCTACCGTGGGTGATAGAGGGAGACTCCATCTGAAAAAAAAAAAAAAAAAAAGATAAAATATAGTTATGAAAAGGCTTCTAAGCATTTTTAAGCATTTGATATTAAAACAGGAATTCAGAACAAATCAAAACAAAGCAAAACAAAAAAAACCGGGGATGGAAGAAACTCAATTTTAAATATAAACTTTGACAGGTGGGTGGTGAATCCGGGTGTTATGAGTCATTTGCTGGCTTGTTTGCCACGTGGCCTCCTCTGTAAGTGTCACCCTAATTGATGTATTCGTTTGGGGTGGGTGCTCTTCTGAGATTTTTGTTTCTCCCTTTCTTTGGGGTGCACTGGGTGTGTGTGGTAGGAACTAGGGCCATGGAATTAGAGAATCTTGAGTTTCTAATGCAAATTCAGTCCCAAGCAGTGTGACCCGGTTGCTTAACTCCTTTGGGCCACCCCCGCCCATGGCCCTCATCTGTACCCTGGGGATAATATAATAGTATGGACTTTGCAGGCTTTTGGCAAGCAAATGAGACGGTGTTGCAAAACACCCAGCCGAGAGCCTAGCACCAATTGGCCTGTAATCCGTGGTGCACCGACACAGCCATTCTCTGGATGTGGCCTCTTCTGCCTCCACTGTGAGGTCAGAGACTTAGTCACTGCAGGGGTAACCTCTCCTTGGCAAGCAGCGGGAGTCATTTCATCCCAGCCTTTCAGGAGGGTGAATCTGCACCTGGGGTCCAGAGTCTCAGAGATGAGACTTGAGCCAGGTGCTCATTCATCATGGCTCAGGCTGTCGAGGCTCTAACCATGGTTTCTCCATGCAGGAGTGAGGTTGGGACAAGGGGTCTTTCTGGGGGCTCTGTGCTCTGTGGCCCCTGCTGCTCTGGACTGGTTCATTGGAGAAACCTGTCACATTCTCTAGACCGGTTGCCACGCCATGCTCACAGTCTCTGTTCTTGCCATCCTAGGTGGGAAGTGAGTGATGACCCTGAGGTGAGGGCTCATCTCGATCTCCAAGGGCTGCAGCTCAGCCAGCACTTTTCAAAGGTGATCTGGAGCTAGCCTGGCCTGTTGGCTGACCATAGGTGACTCTAAGTAGCCCATTCCCAGGCTCAGTGGCAGTCAGGGAGCTGCCTGGATTTCTGGTGACAGAATTCCTGGGACTGAGTCACTGCAGTAAGTGCTGTGATGAATTGTGTTTACTTTGTGTGGGATTCCGAACTGTAGCAGCAGTGACTGCAGCTGGAAGACAGCGTGATCAGCAGCTTCCAAGGCAGAGTCTGGCGTCAGAAAGCTGCATGGCGCTAATGCTGAAGCCCGTGGGAGCCCATTGGAGAGACACTTGGATGTTTAGCGGGCTGGTGACTCTCCTTGTCATGAGTAATCTTAGGACCTTGGGCAAGTCATCCAGACTCCTCTGGGCGTGTCATTCTCCTGCTTGGAGGCCTTGAGGCAGAGAGGCAGTGAGGTGAAGTGGTCAGTGCATGGACTCTGCCTCTAGCCTGCTGGGGTTTGAATCCACCTGTGTGATCTTGTATGATATTAACCTCTCTGGCTCTCAGCTCTCTCATGTGTGAAATAGGAGATTTTAACAGTATCTATTTCATAGGGTTGGTGTTTGAACGAGTTAACATATGTCAAGTGAGTGGTACAGTGCCTGGTGTCCTGGCAAGTTTGCTATCAGGATTAAGGCGGGAGCCCTTGGCACGCACTAAGAGCTCAATAAATACGAGCTGATGTTGTTGGTCCTTTATTACTATTCAAGAAGCCTGCCCAGCCCTCCTCCCTCCCCATCCGCACAGCAGCCTGGTACCCGCTGTTCTCTAGGTTCTGGCCATATGTCATGACATGTTCTGATGATCTGGCTTCTCCCCTTAGACAGTGGGGCCCTCGAGGCAGGCCCACAGGACTTGGTCCTCACTGCCTCTGTGGCGCCTGGCACCGGGTCCAGCTGACGTGGAGAGGGACTCAGGAAACAGTGGCTGAGTGTGACTTTGGCTGGCATAGTGGTTGCTGGGAGAACAGACAAGGTTCTTTCTCATGATATACAGATTTCAGATCAGGGAAAGTCCCGGCTGGCATAAGTTTATCGAGCATCTCCCATGGGCAAGATAGGCTGTGGCTGGAGCCTTGAAGTACACGGTAGAAGGAGAACGAGTCTTCCCAGGCCAGGGCTTCAAGTGAGGAGACAAGACGTAGCCTCCCAGAGAATTCCCAGAATGCAATCGTGAAAGAACCATGCCCAGCAGGAGGCAGGGGAAAGTGACTCCTGCAAGTCTAGGAAGGCTTCCTGGAAGAGGTGGAATGTGAGCAGCATAGGATTTTGAGAGAAGAAATGGAATGGGCTGAAGGAGATTCTGCTGGTGGAGGCTCAGGTTGACCTAAGGGCTCGCAGCAGTGGAGGCCCCCCACGAGTGAGTTTGAGGGGGCTCTTTAGCTCAGTCTAGTTGAGGTAGAGGCTTTCCGCAGGGGTGTGGTGTGACCTGAATGTTGGGCACATGGTCATAACTGAGCTTTAATGTGATAACTCGAGCCTGTAATCCCAGCACTTTGGGAGATCAAAGCTGGGGGATCACCTGAGGTCAGGAGTTCGAGACCAACCTGGGCAACATGGTGAAATCCTGTCTGTACTAAAAATACAAAAATCAGTTGGGCATGGTGGTGGGCGCCTGTAATCCTAGCTACTCAGGAGGCTGAGGCAGGAGAATCACTCCAACCTGGGAAGCGGAGACTGCAATGAGCCAATATCGTGCTGCTGCACTGTAGCCTGTCTCAAAACAAAAAACAAAAAACAAAACAAAACAAAACAAACAAAACACTGTCTCAAAAAAAAAGTCAATAAAGAGAGAGGGAAGAAAGGCCAGGCAAGATGCTATTTAAGTCTCTGAGCATCTTATAGCATTGTTTACATCCCAGCTTTCCACTGACCCTTTCTTTACCCCGTCCCCCACCCTGTGGCCCTTGCTCTGTCCTGCCCTTTTCTGTCCTGTGTTTTTTCTTCCTGGCTCCTCTGTCCCCAGCCTCACGTGCCAGCTTGTTTCAGCCTGGCAAGGAGGCCTGCTGGTATCCCAGCCATTTCCTGCCCCAAGGTGCCCACCCTCCTCCGATCAGCACGGCCTTGCCCTACGTAGGCATGACCTCGCCCCTGTGGCAGCCGGGAAGCAGAGCTCCTGTTTCTTGCCTGTTTACCCTGGCGCAGGGACAGGTAGATCATGTGGCACTGCTGGGATGCCAGCTGCATGAGTCTCCGGCAGTGGGCACAGGCGGAGGGCAGGGGGCATTCCTCCGGACTGACTCGAGCCCGGCCTGCCTGGCACGAGACCCCCCTGCTCCTGGAGGCAGCTCAGGGGCTTGCTCACGGCTGCCCTGGCTCTGCACTGGGCCGCTGAGTCATCGCTCAGTAGTGAGGCCTCTGAGTCACGGTGCAGCCCTGGACTGGACAGTGAGTGCTTTGTGAGACCCTCCTGGGCTTTCCTGTCCCTCAGAGCATTTAAAGGGGTCCCAAATTGTCATGTGACCCTCTCTGATGCTAAAGAGACACTCTAGGTCTTTCGTGCCCTGGTCATTTTACAGAGCTGTGGCCGGATGCCAGGCATTCAGGGACATATTCCTCAATGTCGGTCCGCCTCACAGGATCCAGCATCGGAGAGTTCAATTCAAGTCAGCAGCTGAGTGCCAGGAAAGCAGCCAGGGTGATGATTCAGCAAGTCCAGACAGGAGTGAACCAGGCAAGGTTTCGGGACGAGAGGGCTGGGTCGCGTGTCCCGGCAGGGCCACCGGAAGAGCATACACATCTCCTGTGTCTTGCGTACTTTGTGAGTGTCTTGAAATGACCTTGAGAATCTCCCCGATACCATGAAGAAGCAGGTGCAGGAATGCCACTTATCCATTGGCACAGGCCAGCATGCTCAGTGTGCACTGAGGTTGTGAATTCTTGTCCTGACCCAAAGATGCCGATGCTGTGCTTGTACCCATTTCACGGCTGAAGAAACCGAAGGTGTAGTAGGAGAAGACACTGACTCAGAATCACAGAGCTAGAAAGCAGCATGTCTGGGATTTGACCCAGACCTGTCTAACTCAGTTTACTATTCTAAACTACCTGATTCGTTAGGTTTCTCTCCTCACTCTCTGTCTCTCTTTCTCCCGTGTGACTGCTGGAATCTTCCCTAAGGACCAAAGCTGTCTGCAGTGCAGGAAGCCAACTATTAAGGGGAAACAAAAGTGTTCTTAGGAGTCCTGCTGTCATTGTGAATTGAGCCGGTAAAGCCCCGAGGGGTTTCATCGTGGAGGTGGATGGAGAAGCAGCTGGGGGCCTTGACTTTAGTAAGGACCCCTAAGGGTTAGTGTCTGGAGCTTGGGGGATGGGAATGGGTCGTTGTGTGCGGAACTTGGCTAGCTCGTTGACTCCAAGGGGAAACGCTTGTTGAGGCTGTAAGGTGTCTCTGGCCTTCGAGAAACCCTCTAGGGTTCAGGTTCCAGCTTCGCCCTCCTTTAGTCAGCTGGCTTTGTGGGGGCTCTTTCTGCTGGACCTGGCAGACGCCGGACTACAGCGGTGTTTCTAAAGTGTAGCCCTTCCCTCTCCCAGGAAGGGGGCATCTGCAAGCGGGTGAGGGATTGGAATCTGCCTTCATAACACACTCCCCAGGAGAGGCCGGAGAGCACCTTTCTCGGTGAACTCCCGTCATCTCAGGCCTGGGCGGACTGAGCGGGAACCCCCAGCAGCCAGGTTGCTCAGCACAGCATTTTTCTTGGGCCTGTGTCTGAAACAATTGTCCTTTAAACTAATCACTCACCTGTAGAAATGGATAGACCTCATGTGAAATGAAAATTTCTGGCTTCCCTTGTGGGGAGCGGAGGCATGAAAGGTATGGCCGGTGGTGGGGGGCCCACACCTGTGTAGCCGCCCTGGCTGGAGCCCACAAGCAGCGTCCCCTGGTCATGCCCCACTCCTTTCTCCATAATCTCGCCCCTCCCTGACCAGGCCATCTGACGTTGCCATTTATATTCAAGTTCATTCCGTTGTTATTCTTTTAGAAATGAGAGATGAGAAGTATTTCTTGTGCCTACATCTTTATCAAAAGTAGAGCGAGAAACTTGAGGACCCTATGTTTCTAGAAAAACGAGAGTGGGCACCCCTCTTCCCTGAAAGGAAGAATTTCCATATCTGCCCTCCACCCAAGGTGTAGGATGAGTGTCCTTTTGGTGTGTGGAGGGCTTTGATGGGTCATGTGATGTGTAGGGCTTAGCGGGTATGCTGGAGTGGCTGGGAAAGGTGGCTGGGTGTCCTGGGAAGGCTTTTATAGACACTACGTGGCAGGCCTAGGACCCTAAGTGCTTCCAGCCAACTGTACACACACACACACACACACACACACACACACACACACACACACATATATTTTTGAGACGGAGTCTCGCTCTGGAGTGCAATGGCATGATCTTGGCTCACTGCAACCTCCACCTCCCAGGTTCAAGCGATTCTCCTGCCTCACCTGCCTCAGCCTCCCGAGTAGCTGGGATTACAGGCGCCTGCCACCATGCCCAGCTACTTTTGTATTTTTGATAGAGACGAAGTTGCTCCATATTGGTCAGGCTGGTCTCGAACTCCTGACCTCAAGTGATCCGCCTGCCTCAGCCTCCCAAAGTGCTGGGATTACTGGCATGAGCCACTGCGCCTGGCCCCAGTGGAGTTTTTGTTGAGTACTAAAATGGAGTTTTTGTTGAAGACTAAATAAGTCAATGACAGTGGAGTATTGTCATTATCCCCATTCAATAGTTAAGGAAATTAAGGTTTAGAGAGTCACAGTAACTGGTCCTGGCTACACAGCCAGTCAGGAGCAAGGCTAACATTTAGGCCTAGAGTGTTCTCCTAACCGCTATGCCTGGGGTGGGAGGGAAACCTTCCATCCTTGTGTCATCCCATTTGATAGATTAGCTACTGAAGCTGAGGCTAAAATAATCTGAGGGCTGGGCATGGTGGCTCATGCCTGTAATTCCAGCACTTTGGGAGGCCGAGGCAGGTGGATTGCTTGAGGTCAGGAGTTTGAGACCAGCCTGGCCAACATGGCGAAACCCTGTCTGCCAAAAATTAGCTGAGCATGGTGGCAGGCACCTGTAATCCCAGCTACTCGAGAGACTGAGGCAGGAGACTTGCTTGAATACAGGAGGAAGAAGTTGCAGTGAGCCAATATTATGCCACTGCACTTCACCCTGGGAGACGGAGCAGGACCCTGCCTAAAAAATAGTAATAATAGTTATATAATAATAATCCGAGAGTCCTTCCCATGTGCCTACATTGTATTGGGATACTGAGATGAATAAGACTTCTTTTGGGCTCTTGATGACGTTGGTTACAAGAAGAGGCAGCTTGGTTCCCCCAGGGACTCTCAACAGTTAGGGACAGGCTGGGGCATGGTGGCTCATGCCTGTAATCCCAACACTTTTAGAGGCTGAGGCAGGAGGATGGAGTATGTCTAGGAGTTTGAGACCAGCCTGGACAACATAGTGAGGCCCCATCTCTACAAAAAATAAAAAATTAGCTGGGCATGGTGGTGTGTGCCTATAGTCCCAGCTACTCAGTAGGTGAAAGAGGAGGGGATGGGAGAATCAGTTGAGCTCGGGATTTGGAAGCTGCAGTGTGCAGTGATCATGCCACTGCACTCAATCTAGGTGACAGAGTGAGACTCCCTCCAAAAAAAAAAAAAAAAAAAAAAAGGCAATTAGGGACAAATAGGGAGGAACATCCTATTTGTTTTTTTACCCTCATGTTCTTCCCTCTCCTGGCATTGCCTGGCACATAGAAGAAGTTTCATAAATATTGGTCGAATGAGTAAATTAAACACAAAGGATATTAAATCATTTGTGTTTTCTTTTGTGAGTTGAAACCATCTTCAAATGAATCTTCAAAGTGCTCTGATTCGTATGGTGGACTGGGATGAAGTTAAACTCTGGATTGAGAAGAGAGGAAATGAGAATTAAGGAAATAAAGAGAATGGAGTTGAATGTTCAGAATCTTTGGAGTGCTGTCAGGGATCCATGATTCTGAATTCAGTTATCATCTTCGGTGTGAGAAATCTCCAAAGATTCAAAGTTGTCACCAGAAAGGTGGTCTTAGGCTAGGTGCGGTGGCTCACACCTACAATCACAACACTTTGGGAGGCTGAGGCGGCTGGATCATTTGAGGTCAGGAGTTTAAGACCAGCCAGTCCAACATGGTGAAATACAGCATGGTGTATTTCATGTCTCTACTAGAAATACAAAAATTAGCCGGGCGTGGTGGCGGGCGCCTGTAATCCCAGCTACTAGGAAGGCTGAGGCAGGAGAATCAACTTGAACCTGGGAGGCGGAGGTTGCGGTGAGCGGATATTGTGCCACTGCACTCCAGCCTGGGTGATAGAGTGAGACTCTGTCTCAAATAAATAAATAAAAATAAAAGTTGGTCTTGAGGTTTCAGTTTGGGCGTAGGTTACCTTCTGCAGAATGCGTGTGAGTGATATGGAGACAAGTTTTAACACGGGTACTTTTTGAAAACAGGCATCTTAAACATTGGCCAAAAGGCTGGATGTCAAAGTGGACTTTCTATTTTTGATGGAAAATTTCAAGCCTGTATTCTCTAAAGGAACGATTATTGTACAAGGATTTCCGGAACTGCAACTGCCCAATAGATGGTGGTCATTATGGTAGTTTTCTATGAAATCTACTAATGTACAGTAAGCAGTACTGTGACTTTGAGTCACCACTTGGTTTCTTTTTTATTGTTTTTCTCTTGTGACTACACTTGAAGGTTTTTTATTTTTTTATTTTTGAGACAGGGTCTTGCTTAGGCTGGAGAATAGTGGTGCTATCATAGCTCCTTGTAACCTTGAGCTCCTGGGCTCAAATGATTCTCCTCTCTCAGCCTCCTGAATAGCTGGGACTTTAAGTGTGTGCTACCACGCTTGACTAATTTGTTTACTTTTTGTAGAGACAGGGTCTTTTTTTTTTCTCTTTTTTCTTTTTTGAGATGGAGTCTCCCACTGTCTACTGGGCTGGAGTGCAGTGGCACGATCATGGTTCACTGCAACCTCTGCCTCCCGGCTTCAAGCGATTCTCCTGCCCCAGCCTCCCAAGTAGCTGGGTTTACAGGCACCCACCACCACGCCCAGCTAACTTTTTGTATTTTTAGTAGAGACAGGGTTCCACTATGTTGGCCAGGCTGGTCTCAAACTCCTGACCTCGTGATCTGCCTGACTCGGCCTCCCAAAGTGCTGGGATTACAGGCATGAACCACCATGCCCAGCTGAGACAGGGTCTTGCTATGTTGCCCATGCTGGTCTTCAACTCCAGAGCTCGAGTGATTCTCCCACCTTCGCTTCCTCAAGTACTGGGATGACCAGCATAAGCCACCACACCCGGCCTGAAGGCTCGTTTGTAATGGCACTCTCAAGTGAGATAAATTCAGTATTTTCTTCCTCACAACCTTCTTATGCTTGTCTGTAGTTGACTTTCTGATTTTGGACAATTTTGATTGTTGGCTTGGCTATTCAACTGCCTGCATTCTTGTATTCTTGTATACAGAACAACCAGTTGTGGGCTTCTTATATTGTGAGGCAGGTGAAGAAAGACTAGGAACAGTGTATTTGGGTGCCCACCTCATGCCGGGCATGACCTTTTATTGAGGAACAACTGGTAGATGAAGCAACTTGCTCATGCCATGCTGTGGCCAAGTCCAAACTTGAACTCTGGTCTCTGTTTTTAGAGCTTGCTTCGTTCCTACCACCCTAGATTGCTCCTCCTAAATCATTAAGTGGCAAACATGGCACAGACAGTAACCTCACATAAGAAGCTGTGAGGTTGGGACAGAAATATCCACTGCTGGCCTGCGAACTATTCACACAGGCCTGACTCCCCGCCAGGGTCCTGGCTGCCCTGGTCCTGTGGCGTGCTATCATGGCTTCTGTCTAAACTGAGCAGGGCCGGGGCCGTGCTGAATTTGGAGAAATCTGTGCAGGAGTCAGATTTGGGCTTTAGAGTCACCTGGGGTTGAACCTCGGGCCTGCTATTTATTGAATCTGTCCTGGCCTCAATCGTCTTGTCTGTGAAATAGGGATGATACCATCTAGGTCAAAGGTAGCTGCACCAGATTCTCATGCAGGGAGGCCCTTGGCCTCGTTTGTTTCTTTGTCTCTACAAGCAGAGAGGCTGAGTCACACAGATCCTGAGGGGAGATCACTTTCTCTTCCCTCCTTTCGTGTCATCTCCGCCTCCTTAAGCTCGTATTATCTGGGTGTGGTGAGCCTCAGGAATAATGCTGTGACATCAAGCCTCTTGAACACCTCCTTTCACACGGGCCCCGTGACTGGCTGCGGCTGCCAGTGGTGACGAGAACTGATGACGCTCCAGGGCTACCGGGAACGGTGTGTGTGCTTCTGGGCAGGGCCACTTCCTAGAACCACCAGGCTGCTCTGTGAAGAGAACCGGCTCCCAGTGAGCTCCAGGAGGCAAGGAGCAGGTTCTGGAGGTGGAGGTGCTGGCACAGGAGGCTGGGCTCCTGGCAGAATAGGCTTCTCGCTCTGGGCGCTGGGGTGCGGTGTGGGACCAGCCACAGGCTGCTCCTCTGCCAGGAACCACCAGAACCAAAGTCTTCTTGAAGACTTCAGAAGGCAAGGTCAGAGCTGAGAATTCCAGAGAGGAGCATTTGGAGGAGAAGAATTTCTCGGAGCTTCGGAACTCAGGGAGTACCATGGGAGAGATTCACCAGGTTGATGCTTGCTGACAGACAGTCCTATAGAGAAGACAAGGCAGCCAGGCACACGCCTGTAATCCCGACACTTTGGGAGGCTGAGGTGGGCGGATCATGAGGTCAGGAGTTCAAGACCAGCCAGGTCAACATGGTGAAATCCCGTCTCTACTAAAAATACAAAAAAATTAGCTGGGCGTGGTGGTGTGTGCCGGTAATCCCAGCTACTCGGGAGACTGAGGTAGAAGAATCGCTTGAACCCAGGAGGTGGAGATTGTAGTAAACCGAGATCACCCCACTGCACTCCAGCCTGGGTGACAGAGCAAGACTCAATCTCAAAAAAAGAAGACAAGGTGACAACTGTGAGCTTTCTGTCTCCTGGCCAGGTGGCCATTTTTCTCCCTCCTACCTGGTGACCTTCTCAAGGGCAAGGGGCTCCTTGAAGAGTGTCTTTCACATTGAAACATGCCCAGAATGGTGGTTTATGATCCACGGTAGAGGTGTGACCTTGGGATGCCACTGCGGACGTGTCCCCAGCCTCCCTTCTCCTTGGTGTACTGATACTGTGTTGCCTGGGACCCTATTACCTCACCTCTTCCTGATGATTTCACCTCAATATACCCTGTCTCCTGTGCTTCTGTTTTTCCTTCTACCCTTCCATGTTTTTTTCTTCCAACCATTCTTCTATATTTTATTCTACCCAGCCACCCTTTCATCTAATTAGCCTTCTACCTAGTCAGGCTTCCAACTAACTATCTTTTTTTTTTTCCTTTGAGACAGAGTTTCAAGTGGCACCATTGGGCCACTTGTTTCTGATGGGAGCCACTTCCCAAACAGGTCAATGACTAGGATTTTGGACAAAAGCATGGGTGCAGGCCAGGTGCGGTGGCTTACACCTGTAATCCCAGCACTTTAGGAGGCCGAGGCAGGTGGATCACCTGAGGTCACGAGTTCGAGACCAGCCTGGCCAACATGGCATAACTCTGCCTCTACTAAAAATTGAGCAAATATAGATTACCCATAATTATCACCAATCATTCTGACACTTAGCAATAGTCACCCTTAGCATCCTGTTGTCTTGCTTCTAGATGGTTTTGTTCTCGATTTTTTTTTTAACTTAACATTATATTATGAGCATCTCTCTTATGTCTTTTAAAGTTTTAAAAACTTGTTTTGAGTATCTTTTCCATATTTCATTATGTACCTGTACAGGAAAGGTACTCCATAACTAGGTTTTTCTTCTCTGTAAAATGGGGAAAATAAGAACCCCTTCTACATGGGGTTGTTGTGAGGATGAGGTGAGTTGTCAAAGTCCCTCACCTAGTACCAGGCACAGAGCAGGTACTGGGCACATGCTACCTGCTACTGGTATTATTATCACTGTCATTGATAATCATCAGCCAAGTCAGTCCTGCGGGGCTTTCAGATTTCCTCTGCTTTTACCTGTTGCAAGGTATAAACCTTTTCATGTGTCTCTGATTGTTTTCTTGGCAGAGCCACCCACACCCCAGGAATTTAATAGGGTCTTGATGCATTCCCAGCTTGCTGTTGAGGAATGTTTAACCAGTCACCACTCCACAGGCAATGTTAGGGGTTGCTGAGGCAGCCTCCAATAGTGTGAGCTTTCTAATTACTGCAGCAAAGTCTTTAAAAAAATTATTAACTTTTCTGGCTGGGCCCGGTGGCTCACGCCTGTAATCCCAGCACTTTGGGAGGCTGAGATGGGTGGATCACTTCAGGTCAGGAGTTCAAGACCAGCCTGACCAACATGGGGAAACTCCATCTTTATTAAAAATACAAAGATTAGCCAGGCATGGTGGCAGGCGCCTGTAATCCCAGCTACTCAGGAGGCTGAGGCAGGAGAATTGCTTGAACCCAGGAGACAGAGGTTGCAGTGAGCAAAGATCACACCACTGCACTCCAGCCTGAAAGACACAGCCAGACTCCATCTCAAAAAAAAAAAAAAAATTAACTTTTAATTTTTATTTTTTAGAGACAGGGTCTCGCTTTTTCACCCAGGCTGGATTGCAGTGGTATGTTCATAGCTCAGTTCATAGTTCATAGCTTAGACCTCCTGGTCTAAGCTCAAGAGATTCTCCCACCTCAGCCTCCCACAGGTGCACACCACTGTGCCCAGCTAATTTTAAAATATTTTTTGTACACACGAAGTCTCACTATGTTACCAGACTGGTCTCAAACTCCTGGCCTCAGGCAGTCCCTGCTGTCCCAGACTCCCTAAATGCTGGAATTATGGATTGAGCCACTGTGCCCGGCCTGCAGCAAACTCTTAAAACATGAGGGGAACTATCTTGTTATAAAGTTGCTTTTCTTTTGACTACTGGTGTGGTTGGCCAGCTTTTCATGTTTATGTCTTATTTGTGTTTGTTAACTGGTCATTTCCTTTGGGGTGTTAGCAATTTTTTTCTCATTGATTTGTAAGATCTGTCTTGATTAACTTGTGAATTTTGCAGATGGTGGAACTGGGGTGCCCCACAGTACGTCCCCTTTGTTAGGCATCCGGTCCTTGGAATCGAGGCCTCCATTTCTATGGGGGACATTTCTTTACAAATCTGCATCTGATTGTGATACCAAACCATGCTTTGCAAGAGAATACAAGGGTCTGCCCCATTAATCTGGGCAGTTGCCAGTTTTATTTATTTATTTATTTATTTTTTTGAGACAGTGTCTCGCTCTGTCACCCAGGCTGGAGTGCAGTGGCAGGGTCTTGGCTCACTGCAGCCTCCACCTCTTGGCTTAAAGCAATTATCCTGCTTCAGCCTCCTGAGTTGCGGGGATTATAGGTGTCCGCCACTGTGCCGGCTAATTTTTTGCATTTTTAGTAGAGATGAGGTTTCACTATGTTGGCCAGACTGGTCTCGAATGCCTAACCTCATGATCTTTCTGCCTTGGCCTCCCAAAGTGCTGGGATTACAGGCATGAGCCACCGTGCCCAGCCAGTTGCCTGTTTTAAACGTTCTCAGATGAGTGGCATTTGCCAAGGAACTTCTCTCTTCCCCTCTGTCTTCATAAACAAAAATTCCTACAAACTTCAGGTGTCAGTGTAAAAGTCATCTCTTCTGGGAGCCCCACCTTAAACCCCTAAATTAGCTGTTGGGGTTGGGGGTGGACTTCTCCTTTGTCGCACCAATTGCAATTTCTTACTTAGGTGTGTGCTTGTGTGAATATTTGTGTAATGTCAGCTTCTCTACTAAGGACAGTGATCATGTCTCTTTTATCATTTGGTATGTGTTGTCGCAGCCCTTAGCACAGTGCTGGCTTGGAAGCCAAAGCCCAGAGGAGTAGAATGACTTGCCTGAGGCCCCCCAGCTTGGACCTGGTAGATCTGGGACCTGGTATCTGGTCCCACCTTCAAGCTGGATCCCCCAGGACCCTGTGTACCTGTGGCCAGGGCTTTGCTTTGGTGCCTGAGTGAGAGCTGTAAGAGTTGCTGAGGTGCCAGGCCTTTGCCCCCGTGCCCGCTGGCGTCACTGATTCCAGGTTATTTTGGCTCAGCGCGGATGGAGTGAGATGTAGGGGAAAGGTTGGGACTGGCTTCCAGGTGATTGGCACTTTCTTGCCCTAAACTCTGACTAGCTTTCCTGGGCCTGCCATCCTAGGGGAAAGAAGCCTCCTTCCTCACAAGCTGAAGCTTGAAACCAACCAAGCTCCAGGTTGGAGAAGCTGCAGGTGGGGGGTGGTTTGCAGTGGGGGTGGGGCAGGAAAGAAAGGTTACATTAGGGGAGGGGGTCAGGTCAATTCAGTGTGGGTTGGAATGCTGGGTTCCTGGGTGGGCAGGGATGAAGGAGACCTGGGGGAGGGGAGAGAGCCTGCTAGCTGGAAGTGGGGCCCCGCCAGTCCCCCACTGCATGAGTTTAGGCATGCTTCCAATCTCTGGGAGCCTCAGCCTCCTGTCTGTAAAATGGAGCTAATGAGGCCTGCTGTCAGGGTTTGTGGGCAAGATTCAGTAACTGGATGCCTGCCCTTGGCAAGCATTCAATAAATTTTGATTTCTCTCCTCCCCCCACCCCCACTCCTTCTTTTATTCTTTTCCTGTTGCTTATCACACGGACATGTGTTGAATGTGGCAGGATATTTCTTTTTCTTTTCTTTTCTTTTTTTTTTTTTGAGACAGAGCCTCGCCACCCAGGCTGGAGTGCGGTGGTGCGATCTCGGCTCACTGCAAGCTCCGCCTCCCAGGTTCACACCATTCTCCTGCCTCAGCCTCCGGAGTAGCTGGGACTCAGGCACCTGCCACCATGCCAGGACAATTTTTTTGTATTTTTAGTAGGGACGGAGTTTCACCGTGTTAGCTGGCATGGTCTCGATCTCCTGACTTCGTGATCCGCCTACCTTGGCTTCCCAAAGTGCTGGGATTACAGGTGTGAGCCACCACACCCAGCCAGGGTATTTCTGACATAGAGAAATTCTCATTGGAGGCAGTGGGAACTAGAGATAGAGGTCCTCTTGCCCACCAAAGCACCAGATGGAGGTGGCAGAGGCCATCTTGTCTTGTCCCAGAGGGACCTGACTAAGAGGATCTAAGCCCAGAAATAGTCTGAGTGCTTGAGATTCATATGGGGCTGTAGACGGCAGGCCTGCTTGAACACCAGTGTTCCAATCCCTTATCTCATTCTTAGAGCTGTGTGGCCCTGGGTGAGTCTCTTGTCACTATTTCTTCATCCTGAAGTGGGCACCAGATTACGGCACCTCAATTTGGAAGAGGATTCTCAGGATGGTGAGGTGGTTGAAGTCATCCAGGGGTCACTGGAATCAGGATGGTCCTGCCTTTTTCATAAGCACAAGGTGGTAGGCGCCAATCTAGGGGCTTTGCAGATATTGAACAGCAGACTGAGGATGAGGTAAACCTGGGTGTGGCAGACAGAATTAAGCTTCCCCCAAAGAGGTTCACACCCTGATCTCTGGAACATGTGGATGTCATATGCCATACAGAGAAGGGAAATTAAAGTCACAGGTGGAATTAAAGCTGACCTCAAAAGAGGGAGATTCTTTTAGATTATCCAGAGGGCCCAGTGTCTCACAGGGGGTCTTACAAGTGGGTGAGAGAGGCAGTAGAAGGGGTTAGAAAGATGCAAGGTAACAAGTAACATTGCTGGCTTTGAGGATAGGCGAAGGAGCCATGAGACAAGGGATAAAAACAGTCGGCCAGGCGCAGTGGCTCACGCCTGTAATCCCAGCACTTTGGGAAGCCGAGACGGGCGGATCACGAGGTCAGGAGATTGAGACCATCCTGGCTAACACGGTGAAACCCCGTCTCTACTAAAAATACAAAAATTAGCTGGGTGCGGTGGCGGGCACCTGTAGTCCCAGCTACATGGGACACTGAGGCAGGAGAATGGCGTGAACCCGGGAGGCAGAGCTTGCAGTGAGTGGAGATCACGCCACTGCACTCCAGCCTGGGCGACAGAGCGAGACTCCGTCTCAAAAACAAAAACAAAAACAAAAACAAAAAAACAATCCCTAGAAGTTGGAAAAGGCAAGGAAATAGGAACTCCCCCAGAGCCTCCGGGAAGGAACACAGTCCTGCTAACACTCGGTGAGATCCATTTTGAACTTTGTATGTTCAGAACTGTATCATAATAAATGTGGGTGGATTTCAGCCGCTGAGTTTGTAGTAGTTTGTTCTGGCAGCCCTAGGAAGTGAATGGGATGGACACGGCATCTGATGGCCAGCCTGGCGTCCGGCCTGTGGGGAGTGGGAGCTGAGGGCAGTCCAAGGGAAATGTCCTCTGAGTGTGGCACTGGCAGGCAAACCCTTATTTGGGTGTGATCATCAGTGATTTGGGCCACTGAAGCTGCCTGGTGACCTGGCAGGAATGGTTTAAGTAGGCAGAGTTTGCAGATCAGCGAGATAAAGGGGCTTGCATAAATGTCACACGCCCATGGCCTCTCCCTCTGACAGCCCAGCCCTGCCTCAGGCTGCCTGGCCAGGATGGCATGATGGTGCGTTAGGGATCCCTTCCCCCTCCTGCCCTGCTGTTGGAATTGTTGGTCTCTTGGCGTTCTCAGGAGCCCTTTACAAGTACCCGTAGGCCCCAGACAACCTACTCTTCCAGCTCATCATACCTGCGGGCTATGCCCCTGCTCTGGGCCCAGCACCTTTGTGGCTTTTCGTGACACGTATCCCAACTCCTGCTGATGGGACCCTCGTGAGCTGTCTGTGTAGGGAGCATGGCTCCCCCTGGGTCTTCTTTCCTGCCCCTGACCCACAGGAATAGGATGTGGCAGAGGGGAGCTGGATGACAGAGATGCTGGTACTCTCTGAGCTGAGGCCTACTGCTGACCTGCTGGGGGCTTGTGCCGCTCTTGGATCATAGGCACTGGGACGTCCTGCCTTCTCTCAGCGTCCCCTCCCACTCCCTCTCCTTCAGCATCAGAGGAATGAAGGAGGCCTGGAGGAGTAGCTCCTATATAATAGAGACAGGAGTGGGCTGGGTGAGCATGGGGTGGTCGCAGGGGGAAGGGGATAGGGGATGGAGAGAGGAACCTGCTCTCTGGTGGGTTCCAGGATGGTGGCAGAGCAGTGGCAGAAGCAGTGCAGAGACCGTAGTTTGTGTTGGAGGCTCAGTTAATCACTGGTGAAGGCAGGCATCACTGCAGGAGACCAGACTGTTATGTATTGTCTGTGCATTCATATTAGTACACAGGGAAGATCTTGGGCTCCAAGACCTAGGCAGATCTGCCTCCCGTCCACCGACCCTCTGCAGATACTACATATTATGCCGGGTAAACACGCCATCAGGGAGCCTGGGGCCGTGTTAGAGGAAGGCTCCTTGTGCCTGTGAGGAGTTTGCACTAATGCTATGTGTGTTTGTGTGTAAGGCTTGCATTCACTGATTCACTGTAGAGGATGACTTGAAACCCAAGTCATCAGCTGAGCAGTGCATGGGCTGCTCGCCTGAATGGTGAAGCTCTATGAAGTGGTTTCCAGCTAGGGCCTGGCTTAGCTGGCCTCAGATGCCCTTCTCAGTTCTGCTCAAGACCTGCCTGCGGCCTTCCTCGGGCTTGCTTGCCCAGAATGCTAGGAATGGCCGGGGATGCTGCCCGGGCATGTGCTTGGCCTCAGTCAAGGTCAGTTTATCAGGGAGGAAGAAGGGGGAGGGGCACACTTGCCTGGGAGGATGGAGGAGGAGGGGTCCAAGCCACCGCAGCCTGGCAGTCCTTTTTTGTGCAAACGAGACCCATCAGCTCCTCTGCCTGGAACACCCCCATTTACTCCTCCGCAGTTAGAGGGGTGGGAGGTGAGGAATTTTGTCGGGGGAATTATCCCTGATCTTGATGTGCACATTCCTTGGCAGTATCCCGGGCTTGGCCAGTTTGCTGACACCTGGCTGGAATAACAATGAGGGATGCTTCTGGAGGATGCTCTGCTGAACCAGCACTTACTCCCTGCTTTTCCATCCTCACTCTGCCTTCCTCTCTGACAAAGGCCAGGCTATTGGGATGGTAATGCCCTCTGGGCTGGCCTTGGTTGAAGGTGAAAAATGAACTTCAAGGACAGCCCCTGTGGCTGTGCAGTCTCATTTTTTATGCAGATATGTTGGGGGATGCAGAGACATGGTGGCGGGTGGGGTGGGGAGAAGGGGACTGGGAAATCTGAGACCTGAAGCTAAGATCCGAGATGTCATCCTTTATGGAGCATCTCCGGATGAAAATGTCCCAGAGGCCCTTGGTCACTCACCCTCTGCCCCCTAATGAAATCACTGTTGTTGCTTCCTGCTGAATCTGAAGTATGCCTTCACGGAAGGCAGGACGTCCATCTCAACTATTATCAAAGGAAAACATAACAAGAGGCAACAGCACAGCCCCCGGGGCGTGAGGTTCCTTCCTCCGTGATCCCTCTGTCCTTGTCTGCCAGTGTTTTTTTCCTTGACTTTTAAAATAATCTTTTTCTTATTATGAAACAGATATTTATTTTGCTTAACAAAGAATTGTAGAGCTCTTCTAGAAACTAGTTAACCCTTCTAAGTCCTTTGCAAATATTAACCCATTTAATACAATCCTAGAGCAGTTCTGCGAGGTGGTGGGAAGACAGAGAGGTTAGGGTCCACCTTAGCGTTAGCTCTCTGAGCTATAAGGCCTCAGGGTCTGTGGCATTCCCTACTCCCTGAAAAGAAGGGAATGTATGTATGTATGTATGTATGTATGTATGTATGTAGAGACAGAGTCACCCAGGCTGGAGTGCAATGGTGTAATCTCGGCTCACTGCAGCCTCCGCCTCCCAGGTTCAAGCGATTCTCCTGCCTCAGCCTCCTGAGTAGCTGGGATTACAGGCATGCAACACCATGCCCGGCTAATTTTTGTATTTTTAGTAGAGACGGAGTTTCATCATGTTGCCCAGGCTGGTCTTGAACTCCTGACCTCAGGTGATCCACCCACCTCCTACTCCCAAAGTGCTGGGATTACAGGTGTGAGCCACCACACTCGGCCTATCCTTTATTACTATTATTATTATTATTGTTATTTTTTTTGAGACAGAGTCTTGCTCTGTCACCCAGGCTGGAGTCCAGTGGCTGGATCTCAGCTCACTGCAAGCTCTGCCTGCCGGGTTCATGCCATTCTCCTGCCTCAGCCTCCCGAGTAGCTGGGACTACAGGCGCCCGCCACCTCGCCCGGCTAGTTTTTTTGTATTTTTTTTTTTAGTAGAGACGAGGTTTCACCATATTAGCCAGGATGGTCTCGATCTCCTGACCTCGTGATCCGCCCGTCTCGGCCTCCCAAAGTGCTGGGATTACAGGCTTGAGCCACCGCGCCCGGCCAATTATTAAAAAACAAAATGATGCTAATGCTTTCAAGTATGCATTGCAGTCTTATTACTTAGTATGAAGCTTTGCAGTGCTGGACTAATATCACAAGTCGAAGGGACAAAGAAGATGGTAGACAATACCACCATTTCCCATTAGGCTCTTCCCCTCCTCTTGTTTTTCTGAGACCTTAAGGGCCTGGTTGTTTCTTCTGTTCCCTGCTACTTCATGACCTCCAAGCTTGAGAATGTTTGTCATTTACAAATTTTACCTTATAGTAGAAGAACATAGTAAACAATTGTACTGGATTGAGTAGTATCTCCCCAAAATTCATGCCTGTATGAACCTCAGAACATGGCATTATTTGGACGTAGGGTTTTTGTTTTTGTTTTGAGATGGAGTCTCACTCTGTCACTCAGGAAGGAGTGCAGTGGCGTGATCTCGGCTCACTGCAACCTCTGCCTCCTGGGTTCAAGCTTTTCTGCTGCGTCAGCCGTCTGAGTAGTTGAGATTACCGGCACCCACCACCACATTTCGCTAATTTTTGTACGTTTAGTAGAGACGGGGATTTCACCATGTTGGCCAGGCTGATCTCGAACTCCTGACCTTCAGTGATCCTCCTGTCTCAGCCTCCCAAAGTGTTGGGGTTACAGGCACGAGCCACCGCGCTTGGCAGACATAGGGTTTTT
Organism: Macaca fascicularis; assembly: GCF_037993035.2. Classification (NCBI taxonomy): domain Eukaryota; kingdom Metazoa; phylum Chordata; class Mammalia; order Primates; family Cercopithecidae; genus Macaca; species Macaca fascicularis. The sequence goes on from NC_088382.1 coordinate 137,568,241, forward strand.
TTTTTAGATGTCATTACTTAAGATGATATCGTATTGGATTAGGGTGGGGGCTAAAGCCAGTGACCAGTGTCCATAGAGGAGAAGAGAGGAACATAGGGAAGAAGGATTTGTAGAGATACAGGGAAAAGGCCATGTGACCACAGAGGCAGAGATTAGAGTGACGCAGCTACAAGCCAAGAAGCTCCAGGGATTGCAGGAAGCCACCAGATGCCAGAAAGAGGCAAGGACAGATTCTTTCACGGAGCCTTCAGAGGGAGCACAGTCCTGCTGACACCTTGATCTTGGACATCTAGTCCCCAGAACTGTGAGGGAATGCATTTCTGCTGATGTAAGCTACCCAGTTTCTAGCAATTTGTTATGGCTGCCCTCGGAAACTAAGACAGTGGCCAACACAGAACCAAATGCCCTTTGGGGATTGAGGGAAGTGGAGCGGGAGAATGAGTGGCACTCCCTCCCTTTACATAGGACTACTTGGTAAATATTTACTGAATGAAGGAAAGATGAAGTATCTGTAGAACTGGCCATTTCATTCTGCATTCAGAGCTCTGGGAGCTCTTGAAATGTCTAGACAAACATCCTCTTCAGCTAGAGGAAGCTCCTTCTCCCACTTACTAGCTATGAGATCTTGGGCAGATGGCTTAACATTTCTGGGCCTCAGTGACCTTACTTGCAAAGTTGTCTGGGTCAAGGCAATGATTAAATGCGATGATGCATGTAAAACCCCAGCATGCATCCTGAAAATGTGAGCCCTTATTCATATTGTTTGCCTAAGTGATGAGTAGTGTTGCTGAATATGCCCTGTGTCCTGTTAACTCTGTGATGGCCACAGCAATGGCTCCCTTCTGCCTCCTCCTCCTCCTCTCTGTCCAGTGACTAGGGAGGGCAGGAAGTTCAGAGGGTGAAATGCTGAATTAATTCCTGTCCTCCTGGACTATATTCTGGATCACCTTGTGGGTGGGTTGAAAACCATGCCCCGTCTGCCTCCTCTGCAAGGAAAAAATAAAGACAGAGAGCAAATCTAAAACACGCAATGCGGAAGAATGGTTACTGCCGGCTGTGTACCTCTCCAGGGAGCACCAGGAGGGGCTGCGTGGGACAGGGGCACTGCGTATAAGTGACGCTCCTCCATGTTTTGGCCTGGAGTTAGCACATGTAACTGCCTTTTTGCTGACGCGATGCCCGGGAGCCCTCTCAGGGGATGGCAAATCTCAGAATATGTGTGTTTTATTCATGGGAATGCAGGGGAGTGGATATGAAAACTTTCATATCAAATAGACATTAGCAAGGAGAGGGATGCTTCACATTTGAGATTTGTGTGATGTCGGCACAGCTGACTAGGTCTTCGCAAGTTCTGCTGCTGGGGAAGGGATGCGCTGGACTCCTGGCGTCCAGGGGCCCTCTGCTTGTCTGTCCTTAGGCAGTGTCCACCAGAATCGGGTAAAGTGTGTGACTGCCTGTCAATGTAGGGCATGACATCAACTGTGAGGAGAAGAAATCAAGATACAGCTCTTTGGTGGTATTTTTTGACCCATATCCAGGAACTGTTCCCACACCCAGAGAGGAATATCTACAAGTTCTAGTGCCAGATGCTGATTCAAAAACAAAACCCAGCAAAGCATCTGTACTTTCTTTTCTGATTGTATTAGAAGTACAGCCAACAATAATATATTGTACATTTAAAAATAACTGGTTGAGTGCAGTGGCTCACGCCTGTAATCTCAGCACTTTGGGAAGCCAAGGCAGGCAGATCACCTGAGGTCAGGAGTTGGAGACCAACCTGGCCAACATGGTGAAACCCCGTCTCTACTAAAAATACAAAAGAAATTAGCCAGACGTGGTGGTGGGTGCCTGTAATCCCATCTATTCTGGAGGCTGAGGCAGGAGAATCGCTTGAAGCCGGGAGGTGGAGGTTGCAGTGAGCCGAGATCGCGCCATTGCACTCCAGCCTGGGCGACAAGAGTGAGACTCCGTCTCACAAAAAACAAACAAACCCTCCCCTCCAAAAAAAAAACTAAAAAAGGCTGGGTGCAGTGGCTCATGCCTGTAATCCCAGCACTTTGAGAGCCCGAGGCAGGAAGATCACTGAGGTCAAGAGTTCGAGACCAGCCTCGCCAACATGGTGAAACCTTATCTCTACTAAAAATACAAAAATAGCTGGATTTGGTGGTGGGTGCCTGTGACCCAAGCTACTCCGGAGATTGAGTCGGGAGAATCACTTGAACCCAGGAGTTGGAGGTTGCAGTGAGCTGAGATTGTGCCACTGCACTCCAGCCTGGGTGATAGAGAGAGTATCTGTCTCAAATAAATAAATAAGTAAATAAGAGTTTAATCGGATTGTTCGTAACACAAAGAAAGGGTAAATGTTTGAGGTGATGGATGCCCCATTTACCCTGAAGGAATTATTATGCATTGCGTACCTGTATCAAAATATCTCATGTACCCTATAAATATATATGCCTGTGTACCCACAAAAATTAAAAATTATATACAAAGTTCATTAAAAATAACTTCAAACACTACAGAAATGTTAAAAGTAGAAGTGACCTTTCCGTAGAATGTCATGCCTGTACTTTGGCAGAGAATTTCAATGGAAGCAGCCGGAAAACCCTGGCTTGGAATCTGAGCTTGATTATTTGAGTATTTCAGGTCTCACACGGGGGATAGTCCTGCCACTGTCAAAGGCCATCATGAGAGTTAACAGCAGACTTTTGATGAAATTATGTCCACAGTGGTCCCTGGTCCTTTGTGGGTTCGAGATATAGTCTTTGTCCCCGCACCTGCCCCTTGCTTCAGATCTTGTAGGAATCCGGACACATTAAAGCAAAGCGACGAGACTGCCCTGTCCATTTCCTGATCTGTCGCTGACTGCACCACTGAGCTGCTCTCTCCTCCCCAGTCCCGCGTGGTTCCTCCTGTTTTCCTGCCCTGTCACTTGCTGGTGTTGGCCTGCTCTGGCTGTTCTGCTTGGGGTTAGGTGAGGACATGGGGCAGAAGGCTTCCAGCCTGGAGCGCCTATGGTGTCCCAAGACAAGGGCCTGCCTCTGGCCTCTGGGTGTGTCCTCCTGAGGGTTTTAGAGAAATCCGGGCAGGCTCAGACTGAATGCCTGCTTCTCCCTGAAGCCTTCTGAAGATTCCCATGACATACACCTGATTTACCTTCAGCTCTTTTACCTGCTGGGTAAGCACAGCCCTAGATTACTTGGCATCTAGAATTAACTGAAGGGTAACACTTTCTTAACCTTATTTGGAAAATGAATAGGAAGGAGACCCTTTCTAACTTCTGGAAGCACAAAAGTATGTTTATCCTTCAGGGGAATTCTTGGCTGCTGAAAAATCATCGTGGCTAGCTTTCACTTTCATGTATTGAGCTACTAGGTAGTAGCAATAGTAGCTAATATCTATCGCATTTGTGTGTGTGTGCATGGGAGGAACCTGGCGTGCACTTTACGTGGATTGTCTCATTTTATCCTTCCAGCAGCCCTATGAAGTAAAGGGAGTTGTTAATTTCTGAGGAGGAAGGTGAAACTTAGAAATGTTAAATACCCCTCTTGGTGTACACAGTACGCACCGGAGACAGGGTGCAAATGTGCTATGGAGATTTCAGAGCCTGGGCTTCCCAGAGGAGGCCTTTGCCCCACATAATCTTTGCTCCATTTCTCCACTTTGCTGCCTCGATGAATCAGTGATTCTGTGTTGTCCATTTTTCCTTTGAAATCTTTTGCCATCTCTTCATTAGAAACCATCTCCATCATTCTGGCCAAGCACAGTGACTAACATACAATAGGTGTGCAGCAAATGTCTAGTGGATGCATACCCAGCATGAACATTAATTGAGCACCACTAGCTGCCAAGCAGCCAAACACCCTATATCTGGGAGACATAGAATTTAAGGCTGTGTATTTACTGTCCTCAAGCTGCTCACAGCTTTGTGTAAGACAGTCAAGGGAACGTGCAAAGCTTAGGGCAGCTCAATTTGGGGCTAGGGTTATGGAGAAAATACAGCGTGCATGCTTTTAGGACATGCATTTCTGCATCTGGGTTGCAGTGCTAGAGTGAATGACACAGTAGAGGTGACAGGCTTAGGATTTAAATTTGAAAATGTCATGATGCCATGGGAGCACGGGGGAAGGAGCAGCAGTGGATTTAGCTGGGAGTCGCAAGGGGGTCATGAGAAGATTGGGAAAGGCTGCACAAGAGGAGGAGAAGGGCTTTGTAGGATGAGTAGAAGTTCACTAAGGCGGGTAACAGTTAGAGGAACAGCAGGTACAGAAGCCCAGAGGAGAATCAGTGAATGACACATCAATCATGTCCAGAGATCAGGGATGGTTGCAGCTGAAGCTAAAACTTTAAGAGCTTGGGCTGTGGATCCTCAATCTCAGTTCATCTTATTCCCACCCATACGACTGGTGCTATGGTTTTGTCACCTGTAACACAAGTATGGGACTGATAACTTCCTAGTAGGGGTGTTGAGAGTCTGAGCCACACTAAAATTCTTGGTGTGCAGTGTCTCTGATCTGAAATGTGCACCGTGAATGTTAGCGGTGGGTATTACATTTGGCCTGATTGTGAAGCAGGTTTGAGACAGAAGTGAGGCAGTTCAATTCGTTGTGGGATCCTCTTCTTCCCCCAAAGGAGGTTTTCATCGTCTTTATGTCTTTTGCCCATCCTTCCCTTCCTTCACATCCCTTCCCACCTGCAAGAAGCCTACTGATCTTTTACCTTTGACCTGCCACCTGGCCCTTCCCTCGCCCTGCAGTCTTGGTTGGCCTCCAGGTGTGTGTGTGTGTGAGACCCTGGGCTGCACTGTGCCTGCTGGAACAGGTGCTGTTGCTCTGTCACCATGCATACTTCTTTGGATGTGACCCCTTGGGTGCCTGTATATTTATAGTAGAGCAATGTCCTCCACTATCATGGTGAGAAGCGTCGTTGCTAGTTGCACTCAGTTTTCTACGGTGTTTGGGGGAGAAATTGGGGTGCTGGATTTTGGTCTTAACTCTTTCCCACCTTAGCCAGTGACTGTGGAAAGTTGCACATCATCCCTTCCCTCACAGCTGAGGTCTGTTCTTCCTCTCAGTGTTACGGTGTGTGAGAGCCAGGAGGGTGCTCAGAGGTGGCCTGCTTTCTGGAGCCATAGCAAGAGGGGAGAGGTGTGTGTCCTCTGTCTCTGTGTCTCTCTCTCTGTCTCTCTCTGTCTCTTCTTTCTCCCTCTCCCTTTTTCACATGTTGTTTTCTAATTATAAGAGGAATACTTCATCACTAGACATATTTCGAGCCTCCGTTCCTCGTCTATGAAATAGCATAGAAAAGGACTGAAGGATTTAAAGGGATGTGGCCAAGTGTGCAAAGTCATATGTGCTCAATAATTTATTTTCCTTGTTTTCTTTTCCATTTCCTTCTTCTCCTCTAAGCTGTTCCACATCTCCACGATATAGAGTATGCTCCTTTTCTTATTTTCTTTTCTCTGAGACAAAGGGAAGTTCCTAGTTCTGCTATTTCCTAGTTCAGTGACCTTGGACAAGGCACCCTGAGGAGACTTAGCTGCTCATATGCACAGGCTTCTAGCAACTGCTTCCAAGGGGAGGATGGGGAGGAAGGGAGACCCTGGGTGTTTGGATCCGGCCTGTGCTCAGCACAGAATGGAGCTCAGTAAGGGCAGGTCGTGGGCTCCTGCTACTCCCTTTTAGCAACCATCACTCATATTCTCATTTTTATCTCCAAGGCCTCATGCTGGAAAGAGAGATCGATTTGCTCTCTGAGCAGTAAGTCCTCTGAAACAGGGTTTCTCTGGGGAGTTCTGGGGCATCCCTGCCTCACCTGGGGGACCTGGCAAATAGGCGGCCTCCCCGCTGCCCCCAGCCAGGTTTACTGAGCAAAGTTACAGGGGTGGATCTGCACTGTAGCAAGCCCGCAGGTGGTGCTTAGGCACACTCAGGTTTGAGAGCCACTGGCCTAGAGGGGAGGACTGGGGCCAGTACTGTGACTTGCACCATGGAGACACTTGGAAAACATACAGTGATTCCCACACATGCCCCAAACGGCAGTGTCTGTGTATGTGTGTGTGGTTTCACACTTGGCTTGCTATGAATGCTGTAATGCCACCCAGTTACCACAGAGCTCTGGGGACTCAGGTTCCCCAAGTCGGGGTTCTTTTCTGGAGTGCTCTTCTGACAGGTTTTCAATACAGTGAATTTGAATGTCTCCTGCGTATTTATTGTAGCTGCTCCCTTCTTTCCCCTTCTCTCCCTTTCCTTTCTTCTCCTCCTGTCTTGGCCCTTTCCCCTTCCCTGGATGATAGTAGCATTGCCCGTGCATTCTTCCCATCTCCTGGCCCCTCCACTTCTGATGGGAGGGGGCTTAAGTGGAATCTGTCCTCTAAGCAGGTGTAGGAGGGAACCATGGCAGCTCCGAGGCGCCCCCAGAGCACCTGCTGCTGGTTTTCCACAATTCCTGTCCTCCGTGGCGCTTGCTTGGGTGACAGCAGAGCAGAGCCGATGTGCCTGCTCCCCGTCGCAGGCTATTCATGTTGTCATCCCTTTCCTCTGCCCCATCCCCCCAATTTGGACTTACCCAGAGTCCTTGGGCAAGCTAGATGGCTGCCAAAGTTTACTTAGCAAGATGTGCCTGCGTGACTTGAGACCTGCTTCTGAGAAAGTCAGAAGTGCATTCCAAAGTCAGGAGCGTGACCTCCCCGGAAGCCCAGCTAATCCAGGTTTTAAAGAGGAGTCAGAACAAAGGTGGTGATTATGGGATGTATGGAGCTGTGGGATGTGGGAGAGGACAGGTTAGCAGAGTGGCATGGTGGAACTTTCCTCTCTCCGAGGAGGCCAACTCCCCAGCCCCCGAGAGAGCGGGGAGCTCAGAGCACCTAGAACGTGCCCAGATCCTAAAGTGAGACAGGCTGTGGTGTGATGATGACCCCCGAGGGGACGTGCAGTCGGATGGACCTGGGTTCAAGTCCACCCTCTTCAGCCACACAAACTGGGCAAGGTGCCTGCCCTCTTCACACTGCTGTTTCTGTGACTTTCGGATATGAGACCTGTCTGTGGGGTTGTGAGGATACGTGGGGATTAAGTGGGAAATTCAAAGGGTTTTCTTTGTGACTGGTGACGGATAAATGCCATTTCCTTTCATCCTCCTTATTTTGACATTAGCCCCAACCCCTACCCCAAGGGTCTCTCTCCCTCTTTCCAACTTAGATACCTCTCAGGGGACACATGGACCTCCCAGAAAAGCAGCTCTGATCTCTTGTGGAGCTTCCCTGAACTCCATATGGCACATCTACTACTGTTTAGGATAATATTTTGACTTAGTCCTTAAATGGACTATTTCTCATAGTCCTGCTTTGTAAATGAGATTTTAAGCTCTTTGCAGACAGGAACCAGTATAAACCCTTGAGTCTCTGTCAGACTTAGTGAACTTGCTTTCCAGCCTGGGCAACATGATGAAACCCTCTCTCTACAAAAAATCCAAAAATTAGCAGGGCACGGTGGCTTGCACCTGTACTCCCAGCTACTCTGGAGGCTGAGGTGGAAGAATCGCTTGAGCCCGGGAGTTTGAGGCTGCAGTGAACCATGATCACGCCACTGCACTCCAGCCTGAGTAACAAAACCAGACCCTGTCTCAAAACAACAACTCCCTTCCCCCACAAAAAAAAAACCTTACTGAACTTTCTCGGAGAACATGCTCACTGTAGAACTTCTGTATTTGGAATCTTCAAGAGCAGGTCCTGCTGTTCTGTAAAGAACTGTCACCTTGAGTCATTGTTTGACTGCTCAAGTCCTTGGCACTTTGCCCCTTTGTTCATGATTGATTGGCATTTGGACCTTTGCTGACCTTTCCCTGAGGGATTCTGTGGGCACAGTCAAACAAAAGGAACTTGGAGGGGAAAAATACACACAAAAAACAAATTTTGAAGGTATGTCACTTGGAGAAGAACAGTGTTCACGACTCTTCTTTGTCATTTCAGCATCTTAATCATCTTTGAGCCTAAAGAAGAAGGAGAGTGGAGGTGAGCCTGATTAAATGGGAGCTTTTCCTATATTGAGGATCTGCTAGGTGCAAGGACCTCACATGGGTTATCTCTAGCCTTCCCCCAACTCTGCAAGGCATTTCACAGACAGGGATGCAGGTTCAAAGAACCGAAGCTTAAAGCTTCGCAGATTTGGAAGACTCAGAGCTAGAATTCTCCTGCTACCCTGTTTGTCTCTGAAGCATTTGTCATTGCTTGACATCACATCCCTCCCTCGTGTTTCCCTCTCTTCCTCTTTCCCTTCCCCTGCCACTGTCTGCCTGTCTTCCTGCCTGCCTCTCTTTCTGTCTTAAAATTACTATTGCTATTCCTTACTGGTCTGGTCTGGTCTAGTTAATTAAAAAGGAGACTATCTTGAAGTAATCCTGGGATCCTTATTAGCACAGTCATATTCCCATAACCTTTAGGTGCCTGAGTCCTAATGGATCTGTAAGACAATGCCATCAGCGATAAACGTCCACAGCCTTCCTGGATGCTGCCCACAGGCATCTTGCAGATGAGGGCGTTTGCCTTCTCACCTGCAAATGAGTGGGGAGAAGTGGCCAGGGGTGGGCTGTTCTAGGGAGGCCTGCCTCCCCACTCCCTGAGCCTAGCGGGAATGATATTATGGCTTCAGGCCACAACTAGACACACCGTCCACTCTGACAGGCAGCCAGTCTGGAGAAGGATGTCATGGAGACCTGACGAAATTACTGAGGGAAAAAGAGCAAGACTTGAGCCCTGCTAGGGCTGTTTTGGTCAACTCCTGGCAGTAGATGTTATTGATGCCTTGGACATCTCTATTTCCTTGCGTTTTTCAGCAACCTGCCATTTCCATCTCTTTCTTTTAGAAGCTTCTCATCCTATGGCTCTGCTTCCAGTCTTTCTCATCACATAATTCTTCAAAGGCAAGGCAGACTAGTGGTTAAAAACAAAGGCCCAGGGCTGGGTGTGGTGGCTCATGCCTGTAATCCCAGCACTTTGAGAGGCCAAGGCCGGGGTATCAGTTGAGGTCAGGAGTTGGAGACCAGCTTTACCAACATGGTGAAACCCTGTCTTTACTAAAAATACAAAAATTAGCCGGGCGTGGTGGCAGTTGCCTGTAATCCTAGCTACTTGGGAGACTGAGGCAGGAGAATCACTTGAACCTAGGAGGTGGAGGTTGTAGTGAACCGAGATCACGCCACTGCACTCCAGCCTGGGTGACAGAGCAAGACTCTATCTCAATTAAAACAAAACAAAACAAAACAAAACAAACAAACAAACAAACAAACATAAAAGAACAAAGGCTCCGGAGGCAGTGCCTGGGCTCCTATCCCAGCTCTGTCTCTTGCTGACTCCTGCATGGCTTGGGCGTACTTGGGCTTTGCTGTGTACTCGTTTCTAGGTGAGTTCGTATCTCACAGTGTTGTTGGAGATTACAGGAACACAACCAATTCTCTCAGAACCAGCACTCAGGAGGTGTGGTAATTACATGCTCTTCTGGGCTTCCAGTCATGCCACCTTCGACGGACAATGCTCCAGCACCTACCAGTTTAAGAATCAGTTCCTCCTCTAGGCATTATGCCCAGCGCACCCTTCTCATGGAGATTTGCTTCTCACTCTGCATCTGCAGGTCTTGGCTGAGTGATCTTGGGCAAGTCACTTTACTTCTCTAGGCCTTACTTCTCAGCTCTTCAGTGAAGTCATTGACCGAGATTATTTCCAGGGTTTCTTGTGTGCTGTCGTGCTGGGACCTCTCACATCCCATGTGGTCCAACCTTTCCTATTGTTCCTCAGATTCTGCCAGCCCGCCAAGGCAACCTGGACATCACCAAATGTCCTCGCTTATGGACATGTCCTATGTGTGTGCTTGCTTCTCTGGAAATCTTGGTATAGCCTGAAAGCTCCATGAAGGCGGGGATTGTGTCTTTCATATTTGATATGATTTCTGGCTTCTAGCACTGTGCTAGGAGCTAGCACGTGAGCACTGTCTATGTAGCTAGAATTAATCGCATCAACATTTCCTTTTTTTTTTCTTTTTTTTTGAGACGGAGTCTTGCTCTGTCCCCCAGGCTGGAGTGCAGTGGTGCTATCTTGGCTCACTGCAACCTCTGCTCCCGGGTCACGGCATTCTCCTGCCTCAGCCTCCCAAGTAGCTGGTACTACAGGTGCCCGCCACCATGCCCAGCTAAGTTTTTTTGTATGTTTAGTAGAGACGGGGTTTCACTGTGTTAGCTAGGGTGGTCTCCATCTCCTGACCTCGTGATCTGCCCGCCTCAGCCTCCCAAAGTGCTGAGATTACAGGCGTGAGCCACCGTGCCCGGCCTTTTTTTTTGAGACGGAGTCTTGCTCTGTCTCCCAGGCTGGAGTGCAGTGGCATGATCTCTGCTCATTGCAACTTCTGCCTGCTGGGTTCAAGCAATTATCCTGCCTCAGCCTCCCGAGGAGCTGTGACTATAGGCGTGCACCACCATGCCTGGCTAATTTTTTGTACTTGTAGTAGAGAAGGAATTTTGCTATGCTGGCCAGGCTGGTCTTGAACTCCTGACCTGGTGATCCGCCCGCCTCAGCCTCCCAAAGAGCTGGGATTACAGGCGTGAGTCACTACACCCAACTTTCCAGTCAACATTTCCTAAGCACCTGTTGAGTTCCCAAGCACTGTGCAGGACATGCATGGGTTTCTGGAGGCTGGCAGAACCCAAATGTCAGTATTCCTGAAGAATGGCTCTAAGCAATGTACCTTGCAGAGCTCAAGCAGGGCTCTGCTGCATCATGCAGATGAAGGTGCCTGCTGGTAGAAGGCTGGTTCTATACTGGCTGCTTGCCTCCTCCTTGTGGAGACCCACATTGTGTCTGGCAAAGTGCAGAGGAAATCAAGCCCTTAATCACATTAGGGAACAAGACTGGCTTCGGTTTGCATCTCTCGAGCCTGACTCGTAGGAGTAGCCACGGCAATAGCAGCACTGTGCTGTTGAGGCTGACTTTGACTATCTGCTTGTGTTGTGAGCACACTGTGCACTGAGCAGTCTCTATACATTCAGTGTCTTGTCCACAGATGAACTCCAGTGGACCCATGTTTCATTTTCCTTATTTTTATTATTATGTTTATTTTTTGCTTTTTTGAGATGGAGTTTCACTCTTGTTGCCCAGGCTGGAGTGTAGTGGTGCAATCACAATCTCAGCTCACTGCAACCTCCGCCTCCTGGGTTCAAGTGATTCTCCTGCCTCAGCCTCCTGAGTAGCTGAGATTATAGGTGCCCGCCACCACACTCAGCTAATTTTTGTATTTTTGGTAGAGATGGAGTTTCATCATGTTGGTTAGGCTGGTCTCGAACTTCTGACCTCAGGTGATCCACCTGCGTTGGCCTCCCAAAGTGCTGGGATTACAGGTGTGAGCCACCACACTCAGTCTATTGTTATTATTTTTTGAGACAGGGTCTTACTTTGTCACCTAGGCTGTGGCATGATCTCGGCTCACTGCAACCTCCACTGACATCCTGGACTCAAGCAATCCTCTCACCTCAGTCTCCTGAGTAGCTGGGACTACAGGTGCACCACCACTCCCAGCTAATTTTTGTATTTTTTGTAGAGATGTGGTTTCACCATGTTGCCCAGGCTGGTCTCAAACTCCTAGGTTCAAGTGATCTGCCTGCCTCCACCTTCCAAAGTGCTAGGATTACAGGCATGAGCCACTGTGCCCGGCTTATTCCTTGTTTTTATTGAACAGATTAGGAAACACTTTCAAGGAGCTTAAGGGATGTGCCCAAGGCCACAGGGTTGTGGCCACAGCATGAAGATTCACACCTTGGTTCATGTGGCTCCCATCCCCCTCTCCTGTATGAGGAATCCGGTGAGTGCGAGGGGAGCAAGTGGGTACTCGAAGGCTTGGGAATTCCAAAGCAGCTGATCCTTGTCATCCCAGCACACGTTAGGCAGAAAGTGAAATGAAGCAAAAACAGAGCCTGTCAGCAGGGGGACAGCTGCCGCTTTCTCTGGGAACAGATCTCCCTGATTTATCTTCCAGGTTAGGGAAGCCCCAGCTCCCGGGGCACCACAGAGAAATAATGTGAGCACAGCCAGAGAAATTGCCACCTCTCCCTTCCTCGGAAGAAGATAAAGGAGACATCGTCTTTGTGGTATCAGTTTTGAAGAAATCTTACTTCACAATCCTGCGAGAAAGAGAGATTGAGGCACACTCAGACTGTGAGACTGATTTCTCACTTCTGCCGCTACCACTGCTGCCCCATTGACTGGATCTCAGAGTTGTTTTAATCAACATCCACTGACTCTTGCTGGTACTAAAATTAACAACATGACTGGTCCCTTCTGCAAAAGAGGGAAAGAGAAACACACACGTGCGCACACACACACGTGTGCACACATGCACTGGCACATACACGTGCATGCACACATGCATGCACAGACATCTGCGCGCGCGCACACACACACACACACACACACACACACACACAGAGTCCAGGAGGCTCAGAGGCAGAGAGAGAGAGGGGAAGGCACAGCCACACATGCCCTGGGAGACACTTACTGTGGCTCCCTCTGCAAATGGTGCTCCCCTCAAAGCTTTGGTACCAGGGACGCCTTCCCTTGGTTTCTGTGTGCTGTACGTCATACCCCATTTACCAGCCTGTGCCAACCCTGGATACTTCAGTCACCAAAGCATCCGTCTGTCCGTCCCGTACTTAGGGGGAGTGGATATGCAGAGGTGGTCTCTTGGTGTTGGGTAGGGAATAGACTCAGCCCGTTTTTCGTTTTTCTTCCAAATGTCCACTGCAGTGCCTCAGCTGGTGGAAATATTTACTCAGTGGGGAGGGTCAAGAAGGAAATGACGGAGTTGGTCCTGACAGCCTGGGAGGCAGAGAGGAGAGAGACGGAGCCAAGAGAATGGGGCTGGGGCCACGTTTTTTTGTGGGGCAATTCTGTGTCACTGGGCCAGGGCATGCTTATTGTGAAGACTTCCCCTCAGTGTCCTCTAGGGAAGGGTCAGCTGTGAGGCAGTGGGGCGTGAGAATACGATGAAACAGGGAGACCTGGAAGCTGCTGATTCCCAAGCCTTGAGGGGGTGTTCTGGTATCTTTGACATTCCAGCAAACATATTTTCACAGCAAAACTAAAAAAATATGAACTCCCTTTTTATAGAAATAATGCGCATGGAGAAAAGTGCACGTGTCATATGTGTATCGATAGCTTGACAAATGTTCTCAAACTGAACCTGAGTGTGGAGCCAGCACCAGGATCAATAGAACATTTCCAGCATTTTGGAAGCCCCCTCCCAGTCAGTCACTTAGGAGCCACATAGATTAGTTTAACCTGTTTATGTACTTAATGTAAATAACATCATCACACACTCCCCTGTGTCTGGCTTCTTCCACCCAAAATTATGTCTGTGGGATGTATTTATGTGGTATGTGCATTTTCAGATCATTCTCATTGGTCACTAGGTTGTGTGCATATTTTTAAAAAATCCTTTCTACTGTTGATGGGCATTTGAGTAGTTTCCAGTGTTTGGCTGTTATGAATAGTGCTGCTGTGATATCGTTAGACGTGTCTTTTGGTGAACATATGCACACATATCTGTGTATTGATACCACGGAGTGGAGCTGCAGGGTCATAGGGTTTGGGTATATTCAGCATTAGAGAATAGTGCAAAACAGTTTCCCAAAGTGGTGGTTTGTCCTTTTTCAGAGTGTCTGTTCACCAGCACGTATGAATTCCAGTTCCACATCAGAGCCAATTATTGGCATTGTGTGGTTTTTAAATTTTAGCCAACCCATTACAGAAAGAGCAAATGAAAGGAATCTAACAGTAAGTAAGCAGGAGAGAAAAAGAAAATGCTCCCTGAGAAAGCATTATGACTTGATGATAGGGGAAGTCCTGGTGTACAATGCCACACATTGTGTATTTCTGCAGGCGGAGGGTGAGGTGCAGCCACCTTCTTGTGAGCATCAGGGCAGCCCTTGCCATTGGTCAGGGACCACCACTTGACTGCAGTAATACCCAACAGACCATGTCATAATTCTTCCTCAGGTGACAGAGCTTTAATGGACCCGACCCCAACAAAACAAACTTGGCTTCAGACTTGCCTATGGGCCTCAGTAAATATTTAACAGACTGTGTCCCCTGTTCACTCCTCTGTCATTAACTGAGGCTGGTACCATAAATCACAGCTCCCCTTCCTGTTGTAAGTGGCCCCTCTCAGCTGACGGTATTCCAGTCCTGACATTCAGGAGCAGTGCCTCTTCTGGGTTGCTTCCCAGGGCTGGCAGGTCTTGGTGGTCACTTGTAGGAGCTGAGGAGTGAGTGTGTGCAGTCTAGTCACTGCTCTGGGATGACTTGCAGGAGCCTCTTCCATTTGATGCGAGAATGACAGATCCATCAAGCTCTTAATGTGTGACCAGCAACATGCTAAGTCCTTTATGTTGTTTATGTCAGCCTGTCGCAGTCCATTCAGGCTGGTATAACAAACCACCTTAGACTGGTAGCTTGTAAACAACAGAACTTTATTTCTCGTGGTTCTGGAGGTTGGGAAGTCCAAGATCAAGGCTCAGACATATTTGGTGTCTGGTGAGGGCCCATTTCCTGGTTCAGCAATGATGCCTTCTTGTTGGGTCTTTATATGGTGAAAGGATTAAATAAGGTGCTTTATACCTCTTTTATAAGGGCACTAGGCCCTCTAGCCTCATGACCCAATCACTTTTCAAAGGCCTTTCTTTTTGAGATCATCACCTTGGCAGTTAAGATTTCGACGTATGAATTTAGGGGTTAGGAGTGTGGGTAACAAACAGTCAAAACATAATACAACTTCACAGTAGTTCTATGAAATGAGTAGATGTTGTTTACCACCATTTTCAGATGAGGAAATTAAGGATTAAAAACATTTCCCCAGAGTAAGAAAAGTAGTAAATTTGAGAGTCTAACTTCAAACTGTAATTTTTAACTACTGTCCTGTACTTCCTCTTTTCTCTTAGGGGCTATTTAGATACTTGAGCTTCCTTTCGCAGCCATCTTCCTCTTGGGTCTAAAGCTGTCAGGTAGATTTAAATGGGACAAGAGGGCCAGGTGCAGTGGCTCACACCTCTAATCTCAGCTATTTGGGAGGCTGAGGCAGGAGAATCACTTGAACCCAGGAGGTGGAGGTTGCAGTAAGCTGAGATGGCAGTGTTGCACTCCAGCCTGGGCAACAGAGCAAGACTCTGTCTCAAGGAAAAAATAAATAAAATAAATAAATAAATAAATGGGACAAGAGGAAGTCATCTGAAGAGCACTTACTGAATTCAGATGTAATTATCTGCTTTTTCAATGATTTTAAGAAATTAGAACCACTGTTTTTATCTGTCTCTTTTCATGACTTTTTTCAAACATTGGTTTTCAGCAGTTCAACTATTATATACTTAAGTGTGATTAAAAAAAATATATATATATATCTATATATATCTCCTGCATGGATTTGCTGATATCCTCATATCTATAAATTAATGTCTTTCACTGAATTTAGAACACTTTCATCCTTTTTTCCCCCCCCAGATATTGATCTTGCTCCATTCTCTTCTCTCCTTTTGGGACTAAAATTACTTGTCTGTTAGGCTTTTTGATATTGTCCAACAGGTCTCTGAGGCCGTCTTCAATTTTTCAAACATTTTTTCTGTTATTCAGATTAAATAATCTCTATTGGTCTCTCCTCAAATTGTACTGACTCTTCGTTCCTCTTCAGTCTGCTGTTAAATGGATCGAATCGATTGTTTCAGATTTTTTTTTGTTTAATTCTAGAATTTCCATTTGACTCTTTGTTTGCTAAGCTTTCTTATTTTTATTTACTAAGAATACATTTTCCTTTGAGTCTTTGAGCATAGTTATAATAGCTGCTTAAAAATCCCTTGTCTGCTAATTCCAGAAACTGGGTCACCTCAGGGTCATGGGGACGGTCCCCATAACTATCTTTTTTCTTAAGAATGGATTACGTTTCCTGCTTTCTTTTTCTTTTAGTTGTTTATTATATTGAGCTATTTTAAATTATATCACAGACATTGTGAGGGACTGATTCTGTTTTGTTCCTCCAAAGAGTAGTGCTTTTTTGTGTCAGTAGGTAGTTAACTCAGTAAACTAAGACCTCAAACTCTGACTCCCTAGTATTGGGAAGCAATCTAAATTGCTGTTTAGTTCTTTTAGCTTTAACTGGGCTATTGCGCGCAACCTTGACTCAGGAGTCACTTAGTGACTTAGGGAACATTTGTACACAGAATTTGAACTCTCCTTTTTGGAACCTCTCTCTTTACCAGATTTCTTCTTTTACTTTCACCTATTGTGTTGCCTTGATCTCTGTCCTGATGTTTCAGTGCAGAAACATCATCTGAGTGTTAGCCACTCGTGTTACGGAACCGGGCCTACTCTCAGGCTAAAATTGACCAAAAGCAAGAACTCACTGGATTGCTGGGTTTCCAATTCTTGATCACACTCCAGAATGTCCTACTTTTGATCATCTGGTGACTAGATTTTTGATTTTTTAAAAATATTTGTTCAGAATTTATAGTTGCTATCTACCAGGGAACTGCTTCAATAGGAACTACTCAACCAATGCCAGAACCTTCTTGAACTTTCTAGAAACACTGTCTTATTTATTTTATTTTATTTTTTTAGACAAAGTCTCACTCTGTGCTCTTCCACTCAGACTGGGGTGCAATGGTGCAACCTCGGTTTACTGCAACGTCCACCTCCTGAGTTTGAGTGCTTCTCGTTCCTCAGCCTCCCAGGTAGTTGGGATTACAGGCACGTGCCACCACACCTGGCTAATTGTTTGTATTTTTAGTGGAGACGGGGTTTCACCATGTTGGCCAGGCTGGTCTCAAACTCCTGACCTCAGGCGACCCACCCGTCTTAGCCTCCCAAAGTGCTGGGATTTACAGGCACGAGCCACCACGCTTGGCCTAGAAACACTGTCTTATTTAAATAAGAAAGAGTGTGTTTCAGAATGGACAGAAAACAGCTTTGGAATCAAACCCAACTTGGATGCAGAATCTCACTCTATCTCTCTCTCTCTTTTTTTTTTTTTTTGACTGAATCTCACTCTGTCACCCAGGCTGGAGGGCAGTAGCACGATCTTGGCTTACTGCAACCTCTGCTTCCTGTGTTCAAGCCATTCTTCTGCCTCAGCCTCCTAAGTAGCTGAGATGACAGGTGTGCGCCACCATACTGGGCTAATTTTTTGTATTTTTAGCAGAGTCGGGGTTTCACTATGTTAGCCAGGATGGTCTCCATCTCCTGACCTTGTGATCCCCCCGCCTCAGCCTCCCAAAGTGCTGGGATTACAGGCGTGAGCCATGGCACCCGGCCGGATATGTTTTTAAGAAGAAAACATACCTTACTGTTTTCTTCGTGATTTCTTCATTGGCCGCTGCAAGTGTGTGTGGCTGTGTGCATTGTGGGCAGGGTGAGGTAGCTAGCTTGATTTCCATTTTGAGAATGGGTGGTGCCTCCTCACGGAAGAATGCTTAAAACAGGAGATGGGTGCCCTCTGTTATTGTTGTATGGCAGGCAGAATAACATCCTCCTAAATGTCCACATCCGAATCCCTAGAACCTGTGAATATGTTGCATGTCAACAGGGACTTTGCAGATGCTAGTGAGGCTAAGGACCTTGAGATGGATTATTTTGGATCATCTGGGTGAGCCCAATATAATCACATGCATCCTTAGGAGTGGAAGAGGGAGACAGAGAGTTATTCAGAGACAGAGATATGGCCACAGAAGCAGAGTCAAAGAGTTGCTTTGGTGTTGTATTTGAAGATGGAGGAAGAAGCCACAGCCAAGGCCTATGAGGCAGCCTTTAGAAGGTCGGAAAAGCAAGGAAACGCATTCCCTCTCAGCCACCAGAAAGAAACGCAGCCCTCTCAACAGCCTGATTTTAGCCCAGTGAGACCCGTGTCAGACTTCCAGAAATGTAAGATCATAAATGTGTGCTGTTTTATTTTTTATTTCTTTTTCTGTTTGAAACCACTACATTTGTAAACATTTCTTCGGCAGTTATCATTGCTTTTGATGGAAGTTGGAGTAGTGGTCAAGCTCATGGGCTTTGGAGTCAGTCTGCCAGTCCGCCTTGTTTCAAACCCCTTTTCCTTTCTTTCTTTCTTTCTTTCTTTTTTTTTTTTTTTGAGATAGAGTCTCATTCTGTGACCCAGGCTGGAGTGCAGTGGTGTGATCTTGGCTCACTGCAACCTCTGTCTCCTTGGTTTAAGCGATTCTCATTCCTTGGCCTCCCAAATAGCTGGAATTACAGGCATGCGCCACCACAGCCAGCTTATTTTTGTATTTTTAGTAGAGACAGGGTTTCACTATGTTGGCCAGGCTGGTCTTGAACTCCTGGCCTCAGGGGATCCACCAGCCTCGGCATCACAAAGTGCTAGCATTATAGGCGTGAGCCATTGCTCCCAGCCTCAAACCCTTTTCCTGTGAATTTTTTTTTTTTTTTTAAGCTGTGTGACCTTGTAGAAGTTGCTTCACTTCTCTGGGCCTCACATTTCTCATCTCTAAAGTTGGTTAACAATAATCTACAACTCATAGTTTTTTTGTGAGGGTGAAATGAGGGTCTCATACACGCAGAAAGCCGGGAAGTAACTTTTAGCTGCAGCCATTATGGGCAAGAATCCCTCACTAGGTAACTTAAAGCGATGGATCAGGGAACAGAGTTGGGAGACAGACTGTCTAGCCTTAGATTTAGGCTCCTCTCTTACTAGTCTGAAACAGAATGGTTGTCTGTTCCTCCATTTCTTCATCTGGAAAACAGGGGCAGGAGTCCCAGGGTGTTGGAGAGATCATACCAGATGGAGAAGCCAGAGGTTTTAGCAGGTACCTCATAGACATTCCCCAAAGGGCAGTTATTGTCATCATTGGATGGGCTGGGGAATATTAAGCCTCCAGCTCTACGCATTATGGATCAATTTGTTCTTCAGTTATCTTTGGAGTAATTTAAATACACTGGATTGGGAAGACAAAGCTATTGCCCTGCTGAGGGAAGAGTGCTGGGCACTTGGCAGGTACTCGGTAATTACTGAAGGAATGAGTAGGAACAGAACAGGTCCCAGACCCTGCCCTGAAGAGGCTCACAGTGCCGGACAACGCCTGGAGCCAGGCCAGGGTTTTGTGGTTGTCTTTAAAAAGAAACAAAACAAAGAACTACTTCCTACCAGCTGACCCTAAACCTCTCGGCTCCCTGCAGGGACCTCTCAGCCCTGCAGGGGAGCCCAGGCTGTGTGCCTGGCCTGGCCTTGCTGTCAGCTTTCTAAGCCAGTCACAAATATTCTCCCCTCAACTTCATAATGGATGCCCCACAGCCTCCTCTCCCCTCCCAGGGTGGTCCCGAGGCTCTGAGCAGCTGGCAGTTCCCTGTCTGAGAGGTCCTTGGTGCCGCAGGGGAGGCAGCTCTCACCTGAAGTCCTCCCTGGACGCTGGTCTCAATTTTGTGTGTTACTAGTTATGGAGAATTATTTTTAGTGAATTACATTCTGTTAGGGTCAAACACAAGGAGGAAAGAGTGACTGAATACTGCTCTGGGTCAGTGACTATGACAAGACTGTTTTTTTCTTCTTCCCTGTTGCAGGCCTGATCTTTTGGCCAGAAGGAGATTAAAAAGATGCCCCTTAAGATGGCTGTGCCTGTCAGCTGCATGGAGCTTCGTTCGAGTATTTTCTGAGCCTGATGGATTTACAGTGATCTTCGGTCGTCTGAGGAATAACTCTGGTGGAACAATGCACTGGAATGACACACGCCCTGCACATTTCAGGATACTAAAAGTGGTTTTGAAGGAGGCCCTGGCTGAATGCCTCATGGATTCTTACAGCTTGGATGTCCATGTGGGATGAAGGACCGCAGCTGGCTGCGAGGACTGAGATCTCTGTTTACTTGGGTCTCTGCCAACTTCCTTTGGGTCTCCCTATGGAATGTAAGACCCCGACTCCTCCTGGTGAAGCGTCTGATGCATGTTCCGTCCGGCGCTCAGCTGGGCTTGAGGTGAGGCTGTCCTGGCTGGTGGCGGAGGGTTCACTGGGATGTGGCTGGTTGTCTCAATGAGCTGGCATTTAATGAGCACCCTCTGTGTGGCTGGTGTGATGCTGGGTGCCTAGGGGAGACAGATGGAACCAAAGAGGTCCTTCCTGGAAGCCGTTACTGTTCCCTGCGCTGACGTGTGTTATTGTACCTGTCACCATTTTCTGATTTTCTCAGTTTACCTATCTGTCACCATCTACCTCCCTATAAAGTGCCTCTGCTGTTGGTTCTGTGCCCTTAAGACATTGTGTGTCACTTGGCACAGTCTCTCACACTGCAGAAAGGGAAAATTAAGACAGGGTTGTTAATGAATTAAGACATGGGAGATTCAATGGAAAGATATGCATGGGGGGATAATTTCTTGGCTCTGTGCTCAAAGCCAGGAACAACATAAGGCCATATGGCTGGTACTGTGAGGGTTGTATGTGGGCAGATGCATGTGGAGGCAGGCAGGCCCGGGTGTGATTCTTTAACACATACACACTGCGTGCCTCCATGCAGACTGATGGATTCCTCTCCCTGCAGTGAAGGGTTAAGTAAGTATTATCACACGCCACAGGACTGGAGTTGAAGATCGCCAAGTAGTCATTGAAATGCTGATCACATGACAGACACTCAGCACGTGGTGGGTGATGTTGGCTGGGGGTAGCTTCTGGGGATGGTGGACGTTTCTTGGCCCTGATGATCTTTCCGAGCAGAGCTAGGGAGGCAGTGCTGGACTGTGACCTGGGCACAGCTGGTTGGCGTGGACAGTTGATTAAAGGTCAGTTTCCCTGCAGCCCATGGGAAGGCAGAGTGACAAGTCAGTGGCAGATGAGGAAATGGAGTCTCGTGCCAACTGGAGGGAGGGAGCAGCCGGCTTGGCCACAAAGGCCTGTTGCAGTTCTGCAGCTGACAAGTGGAAGGACTGGCCTCTCAGATCCGGGCCTGGTGGCCTGGGAGGCTGCTAGCTGTGAGCGATGAGTGGTGCCAAGCTGCCTGAAGGAGAGTTGCAGCTCAAACAGCAAGTGGTCCAGCTCTCAGGCCACTTGAGGCCACCTGGCATGTGGTGGCCGACACCACGGTTGGGGTGGGGCCTTGAGTCTGATTTTGATTGGATTCCTAGTTCTGCTCACGCCTGACAGCACTTTCTCAGACAGGCTTTCCTGACCTCCTAAAGTAAATAATGTCCCCCTGGGTGTTCCATGCTGTTCTCACCCATAGCTCCTGGATGTGTTATCATCGTATATTCATTTGTGCGAGTTACTGGGTTTCATGTCTTTCTCTCACACTAGAAAGTAATCTTTCTGAGTGCAGGAAATGCATTTGCCATGCTCACAGGCTAGACACGTAGTAGGCATTTTCTTTGTGGCATCACAGTTGCCTTGATCAAATATGGTGACTCTCAGTGGTTTTCTCTTGGTGTCTTTGAAAAGGTCAGACAGAAGGGAAACGCTCTTTTTTTTGAGTATATCTGTGACTTAACCCTGCAATCCCACTAGGAGAGCAATGGTGTATTCATTGCACAGTTGAGCGCCTTGAGGCTCTGAGGGGCCATGTACCTTGCCCAAGGTTATTTATCCAGGAGAAGGCAGAGCCAGAAGCTGAGAACTGCATTGTGTTTTACACGGAACCAGGCCGCTTCAGCTGAAGACTTTTCCTTGCGGTGTTGGGAAGGGTGTGTGTGACGGTGAGCTGCAGCACGTGCTGGGCTGTGCTTGCTATACTGTGGTCACATAGGGGCAGGCAGAGGAGTCATTTCAAGGGGGCTGCTGAGGGTCTGGAGAGAGGCCCACAGTGGTGAGCAGAGAGGTTCCGGGATGGGAGGGGGTCAGCTGGGAACGACAGAGGCAGCACACTCCCTGCTCCCTTGTGCCTTCCCGGCCCTCCCTCACCCCTTCCTGCCCTCTCCCCACACCCTATCGTGGTGGTAGCTGTGCTTCACTTATCACATGGTCCATAGCTCTGTTTTTTCCCCTTTTATCAGTTACTGCCTAGAACAACCCAATTGTGGTGGTCTGGGTTATCTCCCGCTCTTCACAGTAGGACCAGAGTGGGCTCAGGCACCAAAGGACACAGAATGGTTGTGACAATGAATAAGATTCCTTCTCTGTGTCAGCAAGGACACTGATGTAGTAATAATGTCCATTTATTAAGCCATGATCTCTACAGGGCACATGGCACCTGTTTTTCCATTCAAACCTCAAAACAGACCTATGAGATGCGCACCATCATGGTGATGATCAGTTTTACTGTTTTTTTGTTTTGTTTTGTTTTGTTTTTGTTGTTGTTGTCGTTTTTGAGACTGAGTCTTGTTCTGTCACGTAGGCTGGAGTGCAGTGGCACAATCTCGGCTCACTGCAACCTCCACTTCCCTGGTTCAAGTGATTCTCGTGCCTCAGCCTCCCGAGTAGCTGGGATTACAGGCATGCGCCACCATGCCTGGCTAATTTTTGTTGGCCAGGCTGGTGTTGAACTCCTGACTTCAAATGATCTGCCTGCCTCAGCCTCCTAAAGTGCTGGGATTACAAGCGTGACCCACTTTGCCCAGCCTGTTTTACCATTGAAGTAACTGGAGCACCCAGAGGGAAATCAAGTGTCCCCAGGGAATACAGGCAGCATTTGGACAGCCCTGTCTAACTCCAAAGCCACCGCACAACATTTCCTGGAGCTGAGAGACGCACATTCTCCCTTCTTGGCCACCGGTGACTGTGACCTTGGGCAAACTACCTCTCCTTTTTGGGCCTTAGTACATTCATTCATAGGGAAACTGGCTAACTTCTCTTCTCAGCTAGGAGACTTGAGAGTGAAAGGGGCGCTATATTACTTACTCTGGGACGACAGGTGTACACGAGGACGTGGTTGGGCAAACCAGGCCTAGAAGCTCCCAGACTCATCAATTAGTTGGTGGGTGCTGGTGCTGCTGGTGCATTATGCGTCCAAGGCAGCTCTCCCAGTTTTCCCTGGACTTTTGCCTGAACAGTTTGCATTTCTGCTCATGGTGCAGGAGCTTGCTGTCCTGATTTCATGTCATAAGCCTGCGTTCAGCCACTTAGAAGAGCCCTGTTACCCCTGACTACTGCTAGAGCAGTCCCAACCTGTGTCGTTTTCACTTGATGGGCTCCTGGAATGATTGACAGCACACTCTCCACACTCTGTAGTCGTAGAGGCTGCCCTGCCACCCACACTGACATCCTGGCCAGGTTCCTGGAGATGGCCTGGCGTCTTGGACCTATTCCCCATAGGGTGCCTAGAGCCCCTGACAGTCTGCCTAGGGTGTCCATGAGAGAAGGGCTGTGACTTAGTCATCTCCAGGGGTTCTCAGTGAACAGCCCAAGGTTGCTTAAGAGCTGGTGTGTATGAATACCTGGAATGTGCCCAGTTGACCTTCTAATCTGGTGAGGGGGATGTGTCTCCCTCTTATACATATGGACAAACTGAGGTTCAGTGAGATCCAGAAAGCTGCCACGGTTATTGATGGAGAGAGCAGAGAAGCTGGTGTTTGCACTCCCATCTGTCAGCCTCGACACCCCTACTCCTGTCCAACCAGTGTTTCTCAAAGCGTGCTGATAAGCAATGCAAGATGATTTCAGGTTATAGATAAGAATAAAAATTTTTTTGTGTTTAACTCAAATTAGAAAAAACAACAATTGGTACGTGAGACCTGTGATTTTGCAGATAATACTGCTTAGGATGTTGGTATTTAAGTTAAGAAAAGGTCAGCTTTTCAAAAGTACTGTTAGCGACATGTGGACCTAGTCCTCCTGAAGAGGACTGCATTGGGGCACCGGTAATTCTTTCTATTTGTGGCGCTCTGGCTGTGTGGCTCTGGCTACGTCACTGGAGGCAGCGTCTGAGCCTGTGACTTGAGTAGTAGCTCTGTGTCATGTCTGCTGATTCTCCCCAAATCCTGAAGATTCATGATGAAGTGACTGCACAGCTTAGTCTGAAGCTAGATTGAAAATAATAAGGATCCTAGAATGGCAGCACTTTACAATCCTATAATTTGGCTCACATTGCCTGCAGTTACTATCTCAGCCCTGCCTGTTATATTCGTTCAGCACCCAAAGTTTTTCAGTCAATTCCTGAGTTAATTATTCTCTGGGATTAAATTATGAAATAGTAAATATATTTCCACTATGCAATCAATTGGTGACTTTATTCATTTATTCTTTTCATTCATTTATTCTCAACAAATTGAAGATAAGGGCTGGGCACGGTGGCTCACGCCTGTAATCCCAGCACTTTGGGAGGCCGAGGTGGGCAGATCACCTGAGGTCAGGAGTTCAAGACCAGCCTGGCCAACATAGCAAAACCCCATCACTACTAAAAATAGAAAAATTAGATGGGTGTGGCGGCATGTGCCTGTAATCCCAGCTACTCAGGAGGCTGAGGCAGGGGGATCGCTTGAACCTGGGAGGCAGAGGTTGCAGTGAGCCAAGATTGCACCACTGCACTCCAGCCTGGGTGAGAGAGTGAGACTCCATCTCCCAAATAAATAAATAAAAAGATAATATTACCTACCCCATGAGTCTATTGTGAGAATTAAATAAGAGAACATATTAAAAGGTTTCATTCAGTGCCAGGCATATAATATGTACTCAGGGAATACTAGTTTTTTTAAATAAAATTTTAAAATGGGATTAGAAGACCAAAGCATATAGACATAAAGGTTTAAAAAATATTGAAGATGAGTGAGTTACTAAAATTTTACATTACGTTTAGCTCTGAGCTTCCTAGTTAGTACAACATGCTAAGTAGGTTATACTTGTGTCTAAAGTAAGGCTTGGCAAACTTTTATATCAAGGACTAGGTGGTAAATGTTTTCAGCTTTGCAGGCCACACAGCTCTGTACTGCTTGTCAGTTCTGCCTTTGTATCTTGAAAGTAGCCATAGATAATATGTAAATGAGTGGGTGTGGCTGTGTGCCAATAAAACTTTATTTACAAGAACTGACAACGGGCTTATAGGCTGTAGTTCGTCCTTGGCCTAAATAAAGGAAACATGTTTGTCTTTGAAAGGCAGAAACTTCTCCAGGTTCATAAACACTGAAAAACAATTATTCCAAGATGTAATATTTCTGTGAGACTTGTTAAGCAGCGTATGCACAATGCTTTCATTAGGCTTTTACAGAAAACTTAGAAGACGGCCTTCACATGGCTAGTTCTCTTACTGTTCTTTTAGCAGACATTTATTGAGGGTTTACTATGTCCTAGGCTCCGATATCGATACATAGTAAAATGTAAAGTCGTGTGCATTTTGGCAGGGGATGCTGCATTGACTAGGAGGGGTCTTGGTGACAGTTTTGGGAGGTCAGTTTACAGAGTTTTGGGAGGTCAGTTTAGAACAGTATTGGACACACTCTTCCGTCCCTGAATTACACACAGGCCTCAATGGTAACTTGAGTGGGCTTTTGGTCCGGCACGCCTGGGCTGTAGGGACAGTCACTTAGCGTCCTGCCTCAAGAGTGGTTGTGTCATGAGATCTTGGCCCGCTTTGACTGATAGCTACAATTATTTGAAGAGTGTGGTTTTTAGAACAAAATTAAATCAGGTTTTGAAGCTTTGCTATTTTATACCTGCTGTGTGATCTTGCTCAAATTTTTAATTTTTTTCTGTCTACAGGATTTTATTTTATTTTTATTTATTATGTATGTATTTTATTTTAAGTTCTGGGGTACATGTGCAGGATGTGCAGGTTTGTTACTTGGTAGACGTGTGCCATGTGATTTGCTGCACCTATCAACCCATCACCTAGGTATTAAACCCAGCAGGCATTAGCTATTTTTCCTGATGCCTTTCCTCCCCCGTCGCCCTCCCCACAGGCCCCAATGTGCTCAAGTGTTTTAATCTTTCTTCATCTGCAAACGGTAACAGCCCTGAATCTCTATTTCTTACTCTAATGCTGGCTATTTGCTCTCTATGTTAGTTCCTCCGCCTGGGGGCTGGGCGGGAGGCGACTGACCTCACCCCTTGAAGCTGTCTCCTGGCTTTCCCAGCTACAGCCTGTGGGTGTGAAGATTGCAGCGCCCTTCTCCTGGGTGAGTAGTCTGTGTAACAAACCTTGAGAAAACACTGGCCTGTGGAATTTCAAAGTTAATGAAGGGAACAGATTCCAAGAGGGTCTCTGTTTGACCTTCCACCCCTTCCCCAACCCCCTGTTATCCCCGAGCGACTTTGGGGGCAAGCATAGGTTTGTAGGCACTAGAAAGAAGAACTCTCATGCTGTAATGCAGGACTGTGACCTTGGCCTCTGGATGTCTGGGCCAGGTGGGTGCATTTGTGCCTCTTCCTACAGCACCTGGTTAGCCTGCGAGAGACCATAGGGAGCAGCCAGGGCAGGCTATCTTAAGAGAAGGGAGCATATTTGATAAGGTTGGAAAATGATTCTCAGCTGTCCATAGGAAGAGCAGAGTAAGGGGCTATGTGAGAAGTTTGGAAGAAGGCCCAGTTCCAAAAATGAAGATAGAAAGAAAGAGGAAATAAATAAAGAGGAAAGAAGGAAAGAGAGAGAGAGAAGACGGAAGAAAGGAAGGAAGGGAGGGAGGGAGGAAAGGAAAGAAAGAAAGAAAGAAAGAAGAAAGGAAAGAAAGGGAGGGAAGGGGGGAGGAAAGAAAAGAAAGAAAGAAAGGAAGGAAGGAAGACAGGAAGGAAGGAGGGAGAAAGGAAGGAAAGGAAGGAAGGAGGGAGAAAGGAAGGAAAGGAAGGAAGGAAGGAAGGTTGATTCATTATTCTGTCCTTTGTACCTGAGTGAAGAAAGAAAGGAAAGAAAGAGAGCGAGAAAGAAAGAAAAAGAAAAGAAAAGAAAAAGAGAAAAGAAAGAAAGAGAAAGAAAGGAAAAAGAAAGGAAGGAAAGAAAGATTCATTATTCTGTCCTTTGGACCAGAGTGCTGTTTTCAGTTAAAATGAGTGGAGTAGGATCCAGAGATCAGGCTTTTGAGGACAGGTAAAGCCTCAGGATACATTCTGTTTCTGGCTCAGGGAACCTTCAGGGAAAAGGCTTTGGAGACCAGGCTAGGCAGGGAAGTCACCATAATTGATGGGCCACACTAGACTGGAGCCAAGCATGGCCCATTCCTGAGACTCTGGGCCTCAGGGTGGCCTTGGCTGGAACCTGTGTTCCAGTGGCTCTGGTGGCTTTCTTCCCTCTCACCTTCCCAGGAGGCAGCTTGTTTCCTGGTGGTGGGGTGAGGCGGTGGTGTGGGGGGCTGCTTCCTCTCTGTCTTGCAGCCTTGTTAAAATGTGGGCCACATGCTCATAGCTGGGTCTCCAGTGCCATTGCTGGGGATGGGGGTCTTTCCCTCTCATCTATCTGTCACCATTTATCACTCCACAAAGGGTGGGGGTACTGCGAAGAAAGAGTGTGTCCCACCTGATTACTGGGAAGTGCAATGGACGCCCCCACCCCCTGTTGGCTTATCTTGTGACAACCAAAGAACAGCTGTTGGTGGTCAGGCCTCTGAGTCACTCAGAAGCTTGGGACCGGGTTCAGTGGGAGATGATGGCATAAACAAATAAACACTGGCCGGCCCCCAGCTCTCAGCTTTCTGCTCACTGGGGGGCCTCGGAAGCTTCTTGTTGCCTTTGCAGGGAAAATAAAGATACCTATAATAAAAAGAGTTTTCCTGATGGAGAAATGCTCTGGGGAGGTTGTTGAGGCATGTTAGAACATCCCTGAGGCTTTCTGGCTCTGTGAGCTTAGGGAGGACACTTGGCTTCTCTGGGCCTTCGCTTGCTCCCTTGGGAAGCCTATGATTGTGAACCTGAGATGATCTGGGAGGTAAAACTGGCCAGTTGTCCATCTCCCCTCTCTGAACATGACGCATAGTAAGCCCTGAATCTCATTCAAATTTGGAAGTCAGATTGGTTTTGTGACTGTCCTAGTTTCCGGCTGTTGAGTCAGCTCAGGCAGTTCTTGGGACTTCTCTGAGGCTCTGGCTCCACATCTCTCAATGGGGTGACAGTCCTCATCTTGTGGCCCTCACGCGCTTGTTGAGAGGACGATGAGTCACCTCTGGGAAATTGCCTGAGAGCTGGATGACACCACTCTGTGGGATTGCATTTCATCCACAGAGACATTTGGAAGAGAAGGAAGAGAAGGAAGCAGAGCAGAGCCTGACTCTTGATTCTTCGGGGAGGGAGCCTGGAGCTGGTGGACGTGAGGGCACAGAGGACATTGGTTTCAGGCCAGGCAGTGCGTGGCTGCTGAGGCACTGGTGGAGACCTCATGATCCGGTGGTCCACCTCCCTCTTGTGCTGTGAGTGCCTGGAGCTCTCTGGCTTCCTCGGCTTTCCACTGTCTTTCCCAAAGTCTCCATGGGCTCTAGAAACTGCTGTGGAGTTTCAGGGTGATCTCTGCATAGTGTGAATGTCTAGCTCTGAAACACAAAACAGAGAGCCACAAAGGGTTATTTAACCAAAGCTGTATTCCCACCCATGGATTAGCACGTGCTCATGAGGTGGTATGCTTTGCTTTGGATCTTTGTCTTTATTTTATTTATTTATTTATTTATTAATTATTATTTTTTTTGAGACAGAGTTTCGCTGTGTTGCCCAGGCTGGACTGCAGTGGTACAATCTTGGCTC
Source organism: Macaca fascicularis (assembly GCF_037993035.2). Classification (NCBI taxonomy): domain Eukaryota; kingdom Metazoa; phylum Chordata; class Mammalia; order Primates; family Cercopithecidae; genus Macaca; species Macaca fascicularis. The sequence goes on from NC_088382.1 coordinate 137,596,845, forward strand.
AATGTAGCCTCTGCCTCCTAGGTTCAAGCGATTCTCCTGTCTCAGCCTCTTGAGTAGCTGGGACTGCAGGCGCGTGCCACCACACCTGGCTAATTTTTTGTATATTTAATAGAGACGGGGTTTCACCGTGTTAGCCAGCATGGTCTCAATCTCCTGACCTCATGATCCGCCCACCTCGGCCTCCCAAAGTGCTGGGATTACAGGCATGAGCCACCATACCCAGCCTGGATCATTGTCTTTACAGAAATTTAAAAAAAAAAAGAAAAAAAGAGATAAACGGGAAGTCTATGAGCCTTGTCTCTCATTCCCTAATCCTTCTCTTCATACAAGTACCTCTCCTGAACTTGGGGTATAACAGGTCATGTTCTTACAATTTCATTACAAATCTATTTGAAGATCACTGGTAGCACCATTTTGTGTTTTTAAATTCTTAGGCAGGTGACATAATGTATAAGATGTCTGAACTTTCCTCTTTTCTCCCGGCATTATGCTGGGCAGATGATGCTACTATGCTTGTTCATTCATTCCCTGCGCCACAGAGGCTTGGGTTGTTTCCTGGATTTTGCTGTTGTAAACAATGCTGTCATGAGCATCCTGGCACACGGCTGCAGGTGTATGTCTGAGTGTGTCCCAGGAATACAGGGCACAGAGCATGCACACTTGCAGCCTGACCGGAGGTTGCCACATCACTCTCCAGTTGGCACTGTTTCCTGGGTTCCTTCCCTGAAAGCCTGGGAACTTCTGGAGGGCAGGGGTGGGTGGTGCTCACCATTATATCCCTCTGCCAGTCAGCATGCCCGACACCAGGTACCCGCTCATGACACGCCTGAATGGAGTGAATTCTGGAAGGGGACAAGGCAAGTGCCAGGGCAGGTCCAGAGTCTGGGTGTAGAAGGAGCAACATAAAGGAGGCCCCCTGCAGAAGCAGCAGAAAGAAAAAAGAAATAGGGGCCTGGAGTGGGGGTGTGAGTGAAGACCTTGCTGTTGGGAAGACACTTGTGAAGAGGCCAACAGCGGTGTCTTGGCCTGGCTGGATATCATTTAAGACTGGGCATAGAGGTCCCAGGCACCATTGCTGTGGGCTTTTGGGGAGTTGGATGCGTGGTGGAGAGCTGAGGAGGAAGTTGGGCTTGCTGCAGAGGGCTGCTGGAGGGGCTGGCTGGAGTCTGGTTCTTTCCTTCACTCACTGAGGGTTACCCGAGTGACCCATCGCAGGAAGACGGGTGGGGGACCCAGAGTTACTATAACCAACCACTTTATGAGCCTGTCTCAGTCAGAATCTCGGGCTTCTAGCAAGGCCCACAGCACAGACATGTTTTAGGAAAGATGAGATTGAGATGCCCGCAGTGCCCATTTTATGTCAGCAGGGCTGTAAAGTTCAGGAGGGGGAAACTGCTGGGAGGAAGTTGAACGCTGTGGGAAAAAGCTGACAGAAATGAACAAGGGAAGATTTTCTTTTCTTTTCTTTTCTTTTTTTTTTTGAGAGAGACAGTCTTGAAATGTTGCCTAGGCTGGTCTCAAACTTTTGAACTCAAGTGATCCTCCCACCTTGGCCTCCCAAAGTGTTGGAATTATAGGCATGAAGCACCATGTCCAACCACAAGGGAAGATTAAACATAGAAAGTTTGAAAAGAGTTTTTTTTTTCTTTTACTTTCTAATTTTATATTTAATAGAGATGGAGTCTCACTATGTTGCTCAGGCTAGTCTTAAACTCCTGGGCTCAAGAGATCCTCCTGCCTTGTTCTCCCAAAGTGCTGGGATTACAGGCTTGAGCCACTGCACCTCACCAAGGGTACCTTTTTATTTTTTTTTTAAGAAAAATATGATTAGAAATAGAAAATTTGGATTTGGTAATGGATAGTGCATACTACGAAATAACCTTTTTACTTCTTAAACACTTCCCATAATGATAAAACTAATACAAAGTCTTTGGCGAAAACTTAGAATGTGTAGAAATGTGTTGATGGTTGAAGAAGAGCCCCATAACCCTCCACTGAGGAGCAACCTCTGTTCATATTTGGCCTTAGAAATAATACCTGTGAGCAGAATGGCCAACTTGTCCTGGTTGCCAAAGACTTTCCTGGTTTTAGCACTGAAAGTCCCGCATTCTGGGAACCTCCTCAGTCCTGTGCAAACTGGGATGGTCGTTCACCCTATCTATGAATTGAATGATACCACTGAGCGTCAAGCACTTTGACAGTTCACAAGTCATTTCTAGTGCCGTCATTGTGTATGCTTGGTTCCGGCTGTGTGCAAGGCATTGTGCGAGGTTGCATGTTCTGGAGCTACACCAGAGCTCCAGAGCTGAAGCTCTATTTTCTTGTTTTCACTTTTTATTTTAGAATCAAGAGGTGCATGTGCAGGTTTGTTACAAAGGTATATGGGATGCTGTTGAGGTTTGGAGTATGATTGAACTCATCACCCAGGTACTGAGCATAGTACCCAATAGTTAGTTTTTCAGTCCTTGTCTCCCTCTTTTCCTCTCCTCTCTAGTAGTCTTCAGCATCTATTGTTCCCATCTTTATGCCCATGTGTACCCAATGTTTAACTCCCACTTATAAGTGAGAGCACGCAATATTTTGTTTTCTGTTTCAGCATTAGTTTGCTTATGATAATGGCCTCCAGCTGCATCCATGTTACTGCAGAGAGCATGATTCCGTTCTTTTATATGGTTTCATAGTATTTCTTGGTGTATATGTGCCACATTTTCTTTTTCCAGTCCACCACTGACGGGCATTTAGGTTGATTCCATGTCTTTGCTATTGTGAATAGTGCTGCCATGAACACATGGGTGCATGTGTACTTTTGGTAGAACAATTTATGTTCCTTTGAGTATACACCCAGGTATGAGATTGATGGGTCAAATGGTAGCTAAACTTGTAGTTCTCTGAGAAATCTCTAAACTGCTCCTCACAGTGGCTGGACTAATTTACATTCCCACCAACAGTGTGTCAGTGTCTCCTTTTCTACACAGGCCCACCAACATCTGTTATTTTTTGGCTTTTTAATGAAAACCATTCTGATTGGTATGAAATGTATCTCATTGTGGTTTTGATTTGAATTTTTCCAATGACTAGTGATATTGTGCATTTTTTCATGTTTGGTGGCTGCATGAATGTCTTCTTTTGAGCAGTGTCCGTCCATGTGCTTTGCTCACTTTTTAATGGGATTATTTGCTTCTTTGCTTGTTGATTTAAGTTCCTTATCGATTCTGGATATTGGAACTTTGTCAAATGCATAGTTTGTGAATATTTTCTCCCATTCTGTAGCTTGTCTGTTTATTGCCTTGATAGTTTCTTTTGCTCTGCAGAAGTTCTTTAGTTTAATTAGGCCTCACTTGTCAATTTTTGTTTTTGTTGCAATTGTTTTTGAGGACTTAGCCATAAATTCCTTGTCAAGGCCTATATTGAGAAGGGTATTTCCTCGGTTTTCTTCTAGGATTTTTATAGTTTGAAGTCTTAATTTAAGCCTTTAATCCATGATGAGTTATTTTTTTGTGTGGTGATAAGTAGGGGTTCTGTTTCATTTTCTTCTGCCCCATTGCCTCTTTTTGTCAAGTTTGTTGAAGATCAGATGGTTGTAGATAAGTGGCTTTATTTCTGGGTTCTCTATTCTGTTCCATTGGTCTGTGTATTTCTTTTTGCACCAGTACTATGCTGTTTTGGTTACTGTAGCCTTGTAGTATAATTTGAAGTCAGGTAATGTGAGGTCTCTAGCTTTGTTCTTATTTCTTAGAATTGCTTGGTTATTCAGGCTCTTGGGTTCCATGTGAATTTTAGAATAGTTTTTTCTACTTCTGTGAAAAATGATGTTGGTAGTTTGAAAGAAATAGCATTGAATCTATAAATTGCTTTGGGCAGTATGGCCATTTTAATGATTTTGATTCTTCCAATCAATGAGCATGAAATGTTTTTCCATTTATTTGTGTCATCTCCAATTTCTTTCAGCAATGTTTTGTAGTTTTCCTTGTAGAGATCTTTCACCTCCTTGGTTAGAAGCATTGCTAGATATTTCATTTATGTGTGTGTGTGAAGCCCTGTTTTCTATCCTTAAGGAGCTTACAACTTGTTTTTGGTATGCAGTAGGGGCATTTCACTTGTGAGAGGGGGGTCTTACTGGAGCCTGGGCAATACCTTCTTTTATTATTGGGTACTAGGGATTTAAGGATATTTTTGTTCTGGCGGGTTATCCAGTTTTGCAGGTTGCTACCAGGAGAGAGGATGCATGTTGGTACCAGTGAATTTGACTGCCCCCGGCCCTGCTGTGCAGCACTCTCAGACCCCTAAATGATGTGACCCATTCTGGGGCTAGCTCAGTGTTTTACAGTAATGAAGATGATGATGATGATGACGACGATGATGATGATGATGTCAACACCCATCATTCTGAGGTGTGTGTCTATCTCTGGCCTCATTATACCTGCAAAACATCCATGTTGTAGCCAGTACCTTGGAAAATTATCCCATTTGCCAGGCAGCAAACCATGGCGCTCAGTTAGGGGGATGGCAGCTCACACTCATGAAGTGTTCAGTGCATGGATCCCTGGCCAGCTTTGGCAACTGTGAGGCAGGCACTATGCTTCCATTTTACCACTGACAGACTGAGGCCAGTGATGGGGAGCAACTGGGCCTATTGGCTTGTCTGTGGTAGGCCAGGCTGGCTACATAATATGTGGGGCTCAGTGCAAAATGAAATATGGGCTCTCTTGTGCAAAATTTGTGAAGAATTTCTAGATGCTGACAGCAGAGCATTAAACCAAGCTTGGGCCGCTCTGAGCCAGGAGCCCTGTGTGCCTGCACAGACTGTATGTCCAAGGAGCTGGTCCTAGGGCAGGACTAAGGTTCAGGCCTCGTATTGACTTCCATGGGCAAGCATCCTGGGTCCAGGCTGTGTTGTGTGTGTCTGCAGAACTCTGGTCTATCTGCTGATAAGTCCTTGTGGTGCTCGAAGGTGCCTGGCTTCCTTGGGGAAAAGTTTCTCTCTCGCCTACCCTTCCCTAGCCTCAAAACACACAAACACTCAGATGAATATTTAGGAATCCAACTGGACCAGCTTCTGTCTGTGACTTGATGACTTCATGTGATTTTGGGGGATGCAACATTGGGGGTGATGCTTTAGCATGCCTTCTCTCTGTCACTGAGGAACATGGGCAAATGCCATGGGCTGGGAGCCCATGCTTTTTTGTGCTGAGCTTAACTGTCTCTTCTGGGCCCTGATCGGTTACAGGGATATAGACCACCTGCACAGTGCCCTGGGGGTTACGTCCAGGGGAGCCTCACATGGAGAAGAGAATTTCCTTTGGGGTGTGTATTTCTTGTGGTCTTAGCATGCTGGCAATTCTTATTTTCGGCATCATTTAATCCTTACAACAACTCTGTAAGGTTTTCACATCAATTGGTCATTTCTGAGTTGAGCGCCTACTATGAATGTTTGTTGAGCACCTACTATGTGCAGGGCAGTGTGCTGAAAAATTGAGGACCTGTGGGTTTTGTTGAGTATGTATAACATGTGATCTTTTTACATGACATTTTACATGACTTTCACCTCATTTCATTGCTGTAGCAACAATGTGAGGTTGTTGCTGTTACCCCCATTTCTCAGGTGAGGAAATCAAGGTTGAGTCAATCTCCTATCTCGGATTTGCCTGACATCACAGTCTGAGTCTTTTGTGTCAAGTGCAAGAGTGCAGTGGCTTCAGGGGGCCTATGCTGGCTGGCCTGGATTGAATCCTGACTTTGCCATTTGCAGATGTGGTCTGAGGCAAGTTATTTAACTTCTCTTGACCTTGGTTTCCCCATCTGTGAAATGGGGATATACTAGCTGCTCTGTGTGGGAAGGGTCTGAGGTTTCAATAAGATACATTCTGCACAGCACCCCACACATACCAAGTATCCATGAAGCCTGATCATCCTTATAACTTCAGAGCGGTTGGAGAGGGTTAGGAACTTGAAGATGGGCACATAATCGGTGTATGGCAGATTTCAGGCAGAGCTGGACTGGTCTTCTTCCAAATGAGAGCTCCTTTCCCCACTCTGCTTTCATGGACAGACCCTAATGACCACCTGGGTTATGTTCTTGTCCCTGTCAATTCCTTTGTCCTTGTTAATAACCTAAGGGAACCTTGACAGCCAGAACAAGACAGGAAGAAAATGCCTGGCTGCTGCTTGCGGGGTTAATTAAGCCATTCCTGGGGTTTCATTTGCTCTCTAGTTAGCACCAAAATAAATCCTCCAAATGGCTTTGAGGTTTCCAGTTGACATTGCATTTTGAATTCAGACAGCACCAGCATTTTACATCTTCCTGAGGATGATAAATGTTTAGATAGCACCGAAGATAGTGGTAAAAGGAGAAATTGGGGGAAGTTCAGGCTGTGGCTGAGCAGATTGTAACTCTTTGGTGTGACGGATGGGTGAGAAATGGCTTAAAGGACACATCTGATGTCCCCTGCTCCTAGGAGTTGAGAAGGGGATAGGGTGTGGACTCTGTTTTGCCACCTGGAGAATCCAGTGCCTTCCCGACGCTTCTGGGGTCACGTGCTTGAGTCTTGTTTGCATGCATTCTGTCAGATGTTAAGGTCTTGTGCATAATGGTTGAGGTGTCAATGTTCAGGCATTGATGTCACCATTCTTATGTAATTGTTACCCTTTATTGAGTGCCTACTATGTGCCAGGATTTAAGTATTTCTCCTAGCGACCCCAAGATGTAAATGTCATATCACTTTCATTTTACAGATGTGAAAACAGGCTCAGAGAGACTGAGACGCCCAGCCATTAAGGACTCAGCTGAGATTCCCAGCCTTCCCTGGCACTCTTGAGCATGTTTCCAGACTGTCTGCTTCCTACCCCAGACATGCCAAAATGCAGTACTGTCAATGACAGGGCTCTGGTCCCAGATGGACAGCCCGGGCCCTTTGAAGGCACTCTAGCCTGCAGGAGACTGGATCTTTATGCCTGGTGGAAGTGACACGGGCCTGCTATGTTTACAGTGCCTGTTCTCCTGCAGGGTCTCCGGAAGTCATCAGCCGTGGCGGCCAGCACTCCGGAGGATGACAGGAAATTCTGCTGCAGCTCTGTGGGCTGGCTAGGGTGCATGCTGGACAGGGGGCGGGCGGACAGGGCTGGTAGGGAGGAAAACACCACTGGAACAGTTCAGACTGTATTGTCAGTGAATTCCCGGATTGGTACGCAGTGCCGCCAATGAGCAGATTTGGGTCAGGAAGCCCAGACGGCAGAAGGATTGTGTGAAATCTTTATATTTTTCCATGAAATCCTCACCATTTCGGACCCTGTTTTCTAAGCTATCACCCTAATAATTGTGGATTTTGGATTTCCAAGGCAAGATTTGATAGTGGTTGTAAGGAGGGGATGGTTGGGGTGGGGATTGGGAGGGCCGGGGGGTAGCTGAAGGAATGAAACAGCACTGCAGAAAGGAGCACATTCCACACCCAGCTTCTTCCTGTTTGCGTTTCCCTCGGAGCAGCGAACAAGAGGCTGATTCAAGTGGCTCAGTGGCCTCCCTGCCTGGAGTTGGGTTCCTATGCCTTCCAGTGACTAAGGAGGAAATTCCATTTCAGTTAATCTGTGGCCATGCATCACCCATGGCATTCTCTATCTTAATTTTATGGCTGCCTCATCTTTTTGGAATTCGCCTTCTTTTTGTGTGTTGGGTGATAAGTCAAGGAGACGTATGGCACAACTCCACAAAATACAACCACGTTTTACTATTCTGTACACAGTCCTTTCCGGGCATCCCAGCTTTGTATTTTCACGTTGGTTGGCCATGAGGAGGGTCGATCTTCATTATCTGTGCATGCTTGTGCATCCCTTCATCCCTTCCTCTTCAGTTTCTTTTCTTTTCTTTTCTTTCTTTTTGAGCCAGAATCTTGCTCTGTCACCCAGGCTGGAGTGCAGTGGCGTGATATTGGCTTACTGCAACCTCCGCCTCCTGGGTTCAAGCGATTCTCCTGCCTCAGCCTCCTGAGTAGCTGGGATTACAGGGGTGCGCCACCACACCTGGCTAATTTTTGTATTTTTAGTAAAGACGGGGTTTCACCATATTGGCCAGGCTGGTCTCAAACTCCTGACCTTGTGATCTGCCCACCTCGGCCTCCCAAAGTGCTGGGATTACAGGCATGCGCCACCGCGTCCAGCCTCCTGTTCAGTTTCTTAACCCTTGGTGGGACTCCTGGCTAAACACCCCCATTGTCTGGGACCTTGAGATTAGATGCAATAGCACTGCTAGTTTCCTAGTGGACTTTGAGTCGGATGGAGAAACTCCTTGGCGTGTAGGTGGAAGGGCTGCGGGAGGTGTCTGAACCATCGTAGCAGTAGGGTCCCTGCCACAGGGAGGTGAGGCAGCCACCATCACCAGTGCTAAGAGGGGCTGTCACCCTCTGCCTCTGTCTCCCTTTCCAGTCCCCATCCAGTTTTAGCTTTGAACCCAGCTGCTGGGTCTTCAAAACCCGTTCTGACTTACCCAGCAGAGTTGGTTGCTCTGTCCTCTTAGCTCATAGATGCTGCCCTTTTCTTCCCCACGTGGCCCCTGGCATTGTAGGTCCATGTCTCTCGTGATCCTGTGCATATTTCTGGTGGAAGGACAAGGTTTGGCCCACTGTATATTTGAAAGCCCTCAATATGGTGTTAGTTCGTATTTGCTGATGGATGAAGACCTCTGAAGAGACCTGGTTGAAAGAGACTTTTAAAAATTAAAGGGAAATGGGTCATGCAGGCTGCATTTTTGTCCTTGCCTATTGGCTACTTTGACTATTCAGATCATTCAAGAATATAAGTGGCTGTCTGCTGTGTTCTCAGGGTGGTTCCTGGAAAAACAGGGCTCTCTCTCCCCACATCAGGTGAAACTGCAGGAAAACAGTATGAAACAGTCTTCAAAGTGATGCATCTCAAGAGAGTGAGGGCCTGGGTCTGAATCATGGCTTACCAGCATGTGATTCTAGTCACTTCACCTTCTGAACCTTGGTTTTCCCAGCTGCAAAATGAGTGTGATCATAGTGCTCGCTTCAGGGCATTGTTTCAAGGATCAGTTGAAATAGTGCACACCGAATGTTTGGCATATGTGTGGAGCTCTTTGGAGGTGACTCACGGGCAACTGTTTTTCATTTAAGAACCGAGTGGATTGAATCTTTAAGAACTGCTTTGGTCCCACCGGTCATGGGAGGTTAGTGCTGTCCGGAGCAGGCACGGGGATGTGGTGGCACAGCGTACAGTGTAGGGGACCCCAGAATTGGGGGCCTCCATGTTGGGAAGGGACCGTGGGCAGAGTCCATGCAGGGGCTCTGGGACTGAGAGAGACCCGGGACTTCTTTCTGACAGGCAATGAGCAGCCAACTGGAGTGGAGGGGTGTGGGGAAAACGTTTGGCCAAAGGATTTAGGAACCAGAGAGAAGCAGGGTACTTGATGATCTTTTTCTTGTCGGGGTGTTTATCAGGCCTGTAGGTGCCACAGTCGTCACTGCGGCTGAGATTCACACCTGCAGCACCAGAGTAGGAGGAAGTTTTTCCCATGTGGGGCAGAGGCTGGGTGTGATTGGCCGCAAGGTGCTGGGTGCGGGGAAGGGTCTCTGCACACCATGTCTGTCCTCACCCTGCTGTGAGGTCAGCCCTGTACATGGGCTGGAAGAGCAATTAGTGGGGTGCCTAAGCAGTGTCCACCATGGACTCGGGTCTCTGCTGGCCACGCAAAGGGGAGATGGGACCAGTGGGAGGATTGGGGAGATGGAGGCGTGGGAAGTTGTGTGTGAAAGGTATGGGGTCATGGAAACATGCACAAGAAGATGACATTTTAGAAGCTGGTTTTTGTTCCATAGTAAATTTATTAGCTTTGGAATCTAACTGTATTGCCTTGGCTTCTCCAAACTTTGGTGTCCTCATCTGTAAACTGGGGATCACAACCTCAGTTTTGTAGGGCAATGTGAAATCCTGAACTGAAATGATCACATGTATAGGAAGCTGACAAAGAATGCTAATTTTCTGCCTTCTTTTCTTTATGGCCTTTCCTTGGTAAATCTCTGTGTGATTGACAACTCATGAAGAACCTACCAGTCAAATCAGTTAAATTAAATGACTTCCTAGTGATAATAATTAGATTAGTAACTAATAATCATAGCAGACATTTATCTAGTGCTTATTAACTTCTGGGCAGTGCGAATTAGGTCTTATCTGTTAAATAATTTAATTCCTGTAAAAATCCTAGGAGGATGGTGCTATAATTAGCCCCATTTTACAAATGAGAAAACTGGAGGATCAGAGAGGCAAAGTATAATGTCTAATGTCACACTGCTGAAAGTGGCTTGCTGGTGTTCCAGCCCCAGCAGTCTGGCTCCAGAGTTTGTGCTATTAACCATTGTATCAGTCTGCTGTGTGTGTGTGTGTGTGTGTGTGTGTGTGTGTGAGAGAGAGAGAGAGAGAGAGAGAGAGACAGAGAGAGAGAGAGAGGGGCAGAGAGAGAGATTGTGCATTGTACGGTGAAGAGCAATAGAAATTATTGTAAGGCATTCCTGTGCTACAGTCTTGATGGGTCAGGCTTACTTATAGAAGCTTTAACTCAGTTCTGACAATCTGTCAATCCCAGAACCTGGGGCAGGCTGGACCTGTAGACTTCCATCTCCTCTTCCTCCTGCCCCAAACCATCCAGGGGCCCAGAGGAGGTCAGACAGGCGGGACTCCCAGAATAGTGACTTCCTCTGCCGTTTGCAGCCTGTGTCTGGCTCCTCTTAGTAGAGCCACCCCCTTGCTTGTGCTATATGTGTTCGTTTGTTCTGGCCATTGTTTTCCTGGGCCTGTGTCAGTTGAATGCGTCCAGACGCAGCTGGGTTGAGACTCAAAGCCCTGAAGATACTGCAAGGGGAGCGATCCTGTGTGCAGTTGCTCTGACCTGCACAGCAGAGCTGAGTGGCCGCTGGTCCCCAGCTCCCAGCTGTTCACCTGGCCGGCCTTACGAATGCTCTGCAGGGCCAGTCCCCGGCCTGTGAATCTCTGAAACGGATCCCTGCGGCCACTGTGCAGTGCAGGGCTGGAGGTCTCCGGAGGAGAGGACAGCTCTGATAAAAACAGGCTGCCAAACCGCAGGCACTGTATAAGCCTCTGTTTCTCATCCTCGCTACCACCCCTGCATAGTCCCTGTTTTACAGATGAGGAAACTGGCCCAGGGCAGGTCAGGAACTTGTCCAAAGGCACAGTCATAGAACTAGGGCTTACACCAGCTGTGTCTAATAGCATGTGTGCCCCATCTGCTGTGCTATTCTTTGCTGCTTGGAGTGCTGTTTAGAGAAATTGATGGTTCTTTTTTTTTTTTTTTTTTTTTTTTTTTGAGACGGAGTCTCCCTCTGTCGCCCAGGCTGGAGTGCAGTGGTGCGATCTCGGCTCACTGCAAGCTCCGCCTCCCGGGTTCACACCATTCTCCTGCCTCAGCCTCCCGAGTAGCTGGGACTACAGGCGCCCGGCACATCGCCAGCTAGTTTTTTGTATTTTTTAGTAGAGACAGGGTTTCACCGTGTTAGCCAGGATGGTCTCGATCTCTTGACCTCGTGATCTGCCCGCCTCGGCCTCCCAAAGTGCTGGGATTACAGGCTTGAGCCACCGTGCCCGGCGAAATTGATGGTTCTTTTGTTGTGACTCGGGGTCCGCACTATAGGTGACCTCCCTGCTCCCTTTGGCCTCAGGCCCTTATCTTAGGCGATGGCAAAAAGAACAGCTTTACATTCAGTAAACTGTTTTAACTGAACCTCACCACAGGTTTATGGGTGGCGCTTGTTTCATAATGGATAAAAAATGGGTGTGGCTCAGTGTGGGGAATTTGGTGGATGGGGAGGGGGCAGCGGAGTAAGCAGCTTTTAGTGGAGACCTGGATTTGAGTGCCCTGAGTTCGGTGAGCCTTCGTACTTGTCTCTTCACTTCTTGGAGCAGAACATTAGTTTCTCCAGATCCCACATGTTTTAAAGTTCTGTGATCTTGCAGTTTGAACATCCTGGCATTCAGCTCAGCCCACTGTGCAGAAATCTATACTAAACGTGTAGAGAGTTTAGGAAGAAGGATTGTTTATTTTATTGAAAGTTATGGAATAATAGCTACTTAAAGTTTTGAGCACTTCCCATTCATCTTCCAAGTGATTTCTACATGTTAACTCATGTAACACACACAACCACCCTATAATAAGTACTATTATTACACACCCACTCTACAGATGAGGAAACGGAGGCTCAGAAGAATTAAGTAATCTGCCAAAGATCCCTTGGCAAGTAAGTGGCCAAGGAGGGATTGGAACCCAGGGAGAGGCTGCAGAGCACATTCAGGAGAGCATCTGCTGAGGTACAGCCCTCCACGAGGGGAGGTCAGCAGCCTCCTGTGAGCTGACTCACTCGTGTTATTCCACTCCATCCCAGGGAGAATTGGATTATCCCTATTGTGATAGAGGAGGAAAGGTGAAGGAATTTGCCAGAAATTATAAATGGTGACATTAGCATTGAACACATGTCCACTGACCCCAAATACTGGGTCATTTTATATCTTTCCCTCGCTTCTTCCCTTTTTTTTAAACAGAATCTCACTCTGTTGCCCAGGCTGGAGTGCAATGGCACGATCTCGGCTCACTGCAGCCTACACCTCCCGGGTTCAAGCAATTCTCCTGCCTCAGCCTCCCAAGTAGCTGGGATTACAGACACCTGCCACCCCGCCAGACTAATTTTTTGTGTTTTTAGCAGAGATGGGGTTTCACCATGTTGGCCAGGCTGGTCTTGAACTCCTGACCTCAGGTAATCCACCTGCCTTCACCTCCCAAAGTGTTTGGATTACAGGCGTGAGCCACCAGCTTGGCCTCTTCCCTTTCTTCTTGCTAACTTTGAAGTTCAGCTTCTTGTCCAAGAGCCTTTCTTTCCAGGTGTTTTCATGGTGCCTGTGGCTTCTGCTGGTTTGGAGTGAGCGGTTTCCCCATCCTCCCATCAGCCATGCATTCCTCAGAGTCAGGCACAACATGCTCTTCATGTCTGCTCCCTGGCACTTAGCCTTCAAACCAAGATTTCACTGGACCTAGCCTGATCCATTGACCTGAGCCCAGTATGGGCCCTCCCATGTTGGGAGGCCATGTGGTGTTCAGGTTAATGCTGGACCACACATAACTGTGATGAGTCCCTCTCTCTCTGCTGAAGAAGGTGTTTCCATTGGGGACAGGGGCAGTTAAGCCTGGTTTCTGTTGGGCGCTGCTGCTTGGGTGGGTCTGGTCTTCCCCGTGGGTGGTCTGCATTCTATGCCAAGTGTTGGCAGATTCTGCCAGGTAGAACTCTTCAGTATGGAAGCACTTTCTTGTGCTCAGCCTAACCCTCTCCCTGACAGTGCACATTTCCTTCTATTCTGCTGGGGAAATGGAAAACAGCTGGCCACTGATTCCTTGAAATCACCTACTCAGACACTCAGACACTCCAGGGTCTATGTGGGATTAAGTCGTCCACAGTCTTTCCCTCCCTTAATCTCTTCTAACCTTCCTCGAAGGTCCCACTTCCCACCCATTTTAATCATGTCCTTTGCCCTCACCTGGACATCTCCAGGGGCTCCAGCAGCCTCTCTAAGTGAAGGGTTTGGGGCCACACGCATGGCTCTCTGTTCTCTCCAGACCCGCATGCAGAATCCAGCAGCTCCCTGGCCTCACACCGACCCTGCTTTTCAGTAGTGTCTGGGACTGCCAGATGAATAGGCTTGAGGCAGCATATGAGTTGGCTACACACTTGCTCAAAACATTAGTGGCCTCAAAAACAAAAAGACAACCCAGTTTCAGAATGGGCAGAAGACTTGAATACACATTTCTCCAGAGAAGTTATATAAATGGCTAATAAACACATGAAAAGATATCTGCTCAATAGCATTGGTTGTTAGGGAGATGCAAATTAAAACCATGAGATACCCCTTCATACCTACTAGGATAGCTATAATTAAAAAAAAGACACACACACACACAACAGAAAATAGCAAGTGTTGGCGAGGATGTGGAGAAATTGGAACCCTTGTACATTGCTGGTAGGAATGTAAGGTGATACAGTCTCTGTGGAAGACAGTTTGGTGGTTCCTCAAAGAGTCAAATATAGAATTACATATGACCCAGCAATTCCACTCCTGGGTGTATATCCAAGAGAGTTGAAAGCGTATGTCCGCAAAAAGCTTGTACACGCATGTGCACTATTCACAATAGCCAGAAGGTGGGAACAACCTAGATGTCCAATGTCTTTTGAATAGCAAAAGTTGAATAGTTGTACAGTTGAATAGCAAACAGTATTCAACTGTAAAATGGAATGAGACATTGACACATGTTACCACATGGATGAACCTCAAAAATGCTGTTCTAGGTGATGGAAGCTAGGCACAAAAAGTCACAGATTGTCTGATTCAATTTTTATGAATTTTCAAGAATAAGAAAAATTATAGAGACAGAAAACAGATTGGGACAATGGGGAGTAGCTGCTTAATGGGTACAAAGTGTTGTTGGTTTTTTCTTTTTTTTTGAGACCAAGTTTCACTCTTGTTTCCCAGGCTGGAGTGCTGGAGTGCAGTGGCACAATCTCAGCTCGCTGCAACCTCCACTTCCTGTGTTCACGTGATTCTCTTGCCTCAGCCTCCTGAGTAGCTAGGATTACAGTCACGCGCCACCACACCCAGCTAATTTTGTATTTTTGGTAGAGATGGGGTTTTACCATGTTGGCCAGGCTGGTCTCGAACTCCCAACCTCAGGTGATCCACCCACCTCAGACTCCCAAAGTGTTGGGATTACAAGTGTGAGCCACCACGCCTGGCCAATGAGTACAAAGTTTTATTTGGGGTGATGAAAATGTTTTGGAACTAGATAGACATGGTGATTATACCACGTTGTGAATGTACTAAACAAATGTCACCGATTTTATACACTTTAAAATGGTTAATATTATGTTATGTAGATTTTACCTCAATTAAAATAGTTGTGACAGCATAGATCCCATCAGGTTAAAAGAGGATATGTGGGCCAAACTCAGTGGCTTATGTCTGTAATCCCAGCACTTTGGGAGGCTGAGGCTGGCAGCGGATCACCTGAAGTTGAGAGTTTGAGACCAACCTGACCAATATGGAGAAATCATGTCTCTACTAAAAATACAAAATTAGCCGGGTGTGGTGGTGCACGCCTGTAATCCCAGCTACTTGGGAGGCTGAGGCAGGAGAATCACTTGAATCTGGGAGGTGGAGGCTGCAGTGAGCCAAGATTGCATCATTGTACTCCAGTCTGGGCAACAAGAGTGAAACTCCCTCTCAAAAAAAAAAAAAAAAAAAAAAAAAAAAGAGGATATGTGGACACTGTGCCTGGCACTTAAACCTGGTGGATTCTATAGAGATGGGATGGGTTCACTAGCCCCATTCTACAGATGAGAAAGTAGAGGCTTTGTTAGAGCACACAGTGTAGAAGTGGAACCGGGATTGGTCTGACTCTAGAATGCTGCTTTTGATCACTTTTCTATGTTCCTCCTCCTCCGCAGCGGACAACTTTTGTTTTGTTTGCTTTGCTTCAGATTCTTGGCTCCTGCCAAGTGCTGTGTGCCATGGGCACATCACCTGACCCTGGAGAGCCTAGCTCTATGTCTTTTCATGCAACCTTGCCCTGTGCTTTCCACATATTCACGTCCTTCACAGTCCAGCCCACCCTGGCCGCTAGGCCAACACGGACTCCCCACATCCCACTTATAGGGGTGCAAAGATCTATAGACAAAAGAAAACAGAAAATGTGGGTTTGAGCCACAGTTCCACTATGTGGTCATGGATGAGTACCTCAGTTTCCCTAAATGTGCAGTGGGAGAGCATGAGAACACTTATATGATGTCTTCCCTGGGGTTTTGTAAGGATTAAACACACCATGTAGGGGCAAGTGCTTTGAGAATGGAAAAGCACTGTGCAGACATGAGTGATGTGCAAGATGGTTATTGTTACATGTTCTCTCCTGGAATCAAGTTCAAGCTTCTTGCATACTCAGCAGAGAACAGACCCAAACTCCCCAATCTAGTGCTGTGGCATGTGGTTGGTGCTCAATAAATGATTTGTTGTGTGAACAAGTGCATGAATGAGTGAGTAGTAGGTCAATGACCTCAATGTGGGCCTGGTCAGGATTTAGACTTCTTGTCCTTTGTGTGTGCTCAGCCCAGGACTGAATGCACAGCTGGCTGTCAGGAAGTAGTCATGGATTGATGTGCCTGTGTTCGCCATAACTAAGCAGGAGATGGATGATTTCATTCTGGTCTCTGGATTTTGGCTGCATTTTCTCTCATAGTAGGAATTATTCCCGCAAGATCCAAATGCTCAGCTTTGTCCTCCTCTCATCCTGGTGAGGTGTGTGATCCCGGTGAGAAGCAGAGAGGACTGGCCTTCCTGGTGGGAAGTTGTGGGCCATCACCTTAAGCTTGGCTCGTAGTGGTGGAGACCTGTGTTCCTTCCTTCCTGAGCCCCACTTCCTCTTGATTTTATTGTATTTTTAGCAGCACTGAGGTGAAGCTTTCTGGGTTGCAGGTTAGAGGCAGCACTTCTCCTTGCACAAGCTAGAGGAGTGTGAGTATCGTTTCGGTTCTGATAGCAGGATGGATTGCTGTTTATCCTTTCTGATGGAGGCTGCCAAAAGCTTGAGGTGCTAGGATGGATTATCTCACCTTGCACAAGACAGTGAGTGCTAGAGTTTAAGTTTTCTCCTCTGCACAATAAGGAGTGGCAGTGAGACTTAGAGCATCTCTCAAGCCCACTTTGGCCCAAAAGTTCCGTGATTGTGGCAGTCTAGAGTAGATGTGGTTGATGCCCCTAGTTACAACTCTCTTCTCTCTCTTCCCTTTTCTGCTTCCACTACCATCTACTAATCCATCCATGCACCCACTCATCCACCCACCCACATTTACTAAGCAGCTCTCTGGACCAGGCCTTGTGTTAAGTCCTGAAGACACGGAGAAGACTAAAATGGCCCCTGGTCTTAAGGGCTCACAGATCATGAGTAGGCGATAGATATTGGACTAAAAGGCAAAAGTCAAATGTCATGAGTGCTGGGATTCAGAAAGGTGCAGGCTGCTCTGGTAGCAATAAAGGAAACCAGCGCTCTCTTGAGATCCTTTCATGAGGATTATAGCCTGGCTCCTGTGATGACCCAGGACAGACTGCTGTTGATCCAGGGCAACCGTATCAGTGACCTCAAGAGGCCCCTTTTAAAAAGCCACAGTAATCTATGATGTGGAGTTCTCAATTGCTGGCTTTGCTGGAGAAAGAGAGAAGGAAGAAATAGAGGGGCCGGTCAGCCCTCCTGTACATTTAGTTTGTGGTCTCAAACCTCTGTTTCCTGGAGCTGCAGGCTGTATGTGTGGGAGGTGCACAGCAGTGGTTTGGCCGGTCCGACGCTCCTGCAGCCCGCTCTGGGGACAGCCGTCTTTTGGCAGAGTCCGCCTCTGCAGTGGTGGCAGCTGGCCCAGGCAGACCTCCTCTCTGTCCGGTTAGTCAGCGTCTGGTGACCAAGGGCAGAGTGGAGCCTGTGTTTCCGACAGGCCAGCCGCCCCTCAGAGTGAGGCAGCGCCGTGATTCTGAGGGTGACGCTGGCGTTTGCCCCTCAACCCCGTCCCCCACAAGGAGATTACGGACAAGGCAGCATTTCTAATAAGCAGCCTCTGCTTGCCCCGTAGCAGATGAAAGACTGCGTGTAAGAGTGGGTAATTTTGGGTTTTCCTGATGAAAGCAGTTGACATTTGTACTGAGACCTCATGTGCTCTGCAGCGCTGCCTTTCATCTCTGCTCTCAAAACCCTGCTCGTCTCTGCCATGCCTCGGGGGAGGCCTGCGCCACCGGAATTGAATTGAGCCAATGGTGAAATATAGAGGAAACGGTGGAATGACCCCTGAAGGCAGTGGATGGGAGAGTGGAGACAAGTCCTGACTTTCCTGGTGGAGGGGGCATTCCTGGGGGTGTGGGACTGTGTATGGCCCCATCCAGCACAGCCAGGGAAAGAGTGTGGATCTTAGAGCTGGGTATGGCTGGCTATATTGGAAAGCCAGCTCCTCCACAGACTTGCTCAGTGAACGGAGGGCGTCCTTTCTCTTCCCTGATCTGTGTCCTCATGTGTCAGGGGGAATAATAGAATAATATTACCACCAACGACGGTGGCTTTCACAACTGGAGCCACTAGGCCCTCAGGAATGTTTATTGGCTTCTAGTCTCATTGATAAACTGGAGCCATTGTGCCATATCGCTAGAGAACTGGCACTAGGGGCTTGCACGATTCGTCTGAGTTCCCCAGACAGTGCCGGCACATAGTAGGCCCTCCATAAAGGAAGAAAGGACACTTGGCTCCTGACATCCACACAGCTCCTCTAGCTTTGCAGAGAAAGCCCTAGAGAGAAAGAATGTGAAGGAACAAAGGGCCGGGTTAGATTGTGCAACCTTTCTGATACGCATTTGTCATGCAGTGAGCAAATGCACAAGCTTTGAGTCTCTGCATTCTCTTCTAACCACCCAAGAGATAAGGTGAACCCCTGCTCACAGCAACCTGGCTGCTTGTCTGTTTAGTCAGCCCTGGAATACCTCCACTGACGGGGCACTCACTACCACTGAAAGATGGTGTGCAGAGTTCGAATGTTCTTCCTCTCGTTGGGTCGTGGGTGCTTTCTCCCAGCTTTCTGGGTTCTGATCTTTGGGGCTGTCCTGACGCCCTTCCTCAGGTGACAGCTGTCAGGTTGGTGAAGGCAGTGTGTGTTGGGCCTTCCCTCCCTTGAGATGTGATTGCACGTCAGGTACCAGGAGCCTGGCCGGCCCTCAGCTTCTGCTAGCCAGGGAGCAGTGAAGCCTGGTTCACTTTTGTTGGCTTGTTTAGTTTCTAATGCCACCTGCCTCTGCACTTTAAGTAGTATTTGGGCTGCTATGGAGTGTGCACGTTCTAACACAACACCTTGTTAGCTGGCTGAGGAGCTGAAAATTCCCTGCATTCCTCCTTGATGTCGATTACTTCAAGGAGCAGGAAGGTGACTTCTTTTAACAAGTGAAAAGGATTCAGGTAACAAAGCCATTTCCTCTTCTTAACCTTCTACCCTGGGAAGTTATTGACTTAGCGACACAGTCTGTTTGTCTGGGCTTCAGGAGGGGGGCTTTGGAGACTGAGGGCTTCTCTCCACTTTTGTGCAATGGTATATATTTTTTCTCACTCTTCATCCAGTCTGAGTGGGGTTTGCCCCCTCCCCTGAGCAGTCACCTTCCTGCTACCCACTCTGGCTCTGTTGGCGACTGTGGCATAGGGCGGTGGAAAGGACGCTGGACCGAGAGCTCAGAGATCAGATGTCTGACCTTCCCTCTGCCTGGAAGAGCTGCCTGGCCTCTGGTCAGGGTCCCTACCTTCGTTTCTTGACCTCACTCACTGTGGCCCACCATCCAGCAGTGCAGGTGTTCCGGGGACTCGGGGAAGGTCAGAAGTGGAAGGAAAGGCTCCAAGCCCTCGCATGCAGGCCCGCCATTCCACTTTCAGGTTTTCTTCTCTTTCTTTCTGCTCTACCTTTTGTGCCAGCAGTTTGGGGGTCTCCTGAATTTTATCCCTTTGCAGCAGTAGGCAGGTGCAATTTCTGGCCAGTCACTGAACATGAAGAAGTATCTATAGGCAAAGTTAAATCTAAAACCCTTGGCCTGACACATCTGGCCTTGAAGTCTCCCCTGGCCTCTCCTCTTGTCCTGTCCCCAGCAGTGGTTCATGTTCTAGCCACACAGAATTTGAGGGAGTCCTGTGTTATCTGTGTTCCTGCAGACAGAGCTTGCCTAGGACGGCAAAAGTCATCTTAGCATAAAAATATGCATGAATAAACTCACTGCCAATATTCAGCCCACCCACATCCAATGATAATCAGTCATTTACTGATGGCCAGACGTTGTAAACATCTGTCAGTCCGCTGCAAGAACAGCAGAAACTCTTAGCTGACCTCCATTTGGCCTACTCACTGAATTAAGTGATGTTACTCATTCCCTTTGTAAAAGCAAACTCAGTGAGGCCCCAGGCTCATTAAAGGCTCTGCGGGGCTACCCAGAAGCCCAACTTTCCAGATTCAAAATTTTTTCTATTTCTTAGCTGTGTGACCTTGGGCAAGTTAATTAACCTCTCTTTGCCTATATGCTGCATCTGTAAAATGAGACTAATACTAGTACCCACCTTCTAAAGTGATTATGAGCATTAAATGAATTAGTAGGTTTAAAGGCTTAGAACAGTGTTTTATGATACGGTACACACTCAATAAATGTTAGCTATTGATATTGGTGTGCCCAGAAGGCTTGTTACTACTAGTTGATGTATGTGCTTGCCAAAAGTTGTTGTGTTGGTAATTAAATACTACATAAACTAATGAAAATTGAGTTTATAAAGAGTTGTTTTATGAAAAGTTTAGTACGTTGGATAGAATGGATAATATTGCTTTGCTAAAACAAAATTGTCACCAAATAACTTAGAGGCAAAACAGCTGTAAAAAGTTGTAAAACCATAAAGAGTTTGTATTTCATATGCTTTACAGGTGATTAATTTTGGCACTGCTTTAAAGAAATTGAAACCAGGAATTGTAGATGTTGACTTGTGAGTGTGTATTTTGCATGAAAGACAATTTGCATCTCTAGTCAGCGCACCAAAGAAAGGTCCTACCCTTTGATTGGTTAACAAATATGCAACTGCAATAAAATATTTAAGTGTTGGTCATTATGATTGCCTACATTTTCAATGAAATGACAGTGGCGGAATTGGGGAACAGGGGTTTTTCTCTCTAAGGCAAATCAGCTGCCAGAAATTACACGTTTTGCACCAGCTGCAGGGTTTCCCGGAATCAGCGAAGGCCTGTGAGAGGCTTCATGAACCACACATGCTTACTAACACTGCCTGTGTGCTGAGCGCTGAGTAATGCTGAGGGTACAGCAAATGGGGAGCACTGGGACCACTAGCAGGATCAGAGCAGTTAACCGTGGAGAAGAGAAAGGAGAGATGATGGCTCTCTATGCAAATCAAGGGAAAGTGATTTAAAAATGTTAAAAAAAAAATTAAGAGAGGTCTTTGAAAGGTCTTTTGCAAAATGATTCCTTGGACCAATGATGAAGGAGTGGAGTGAAGGAAGTTTATATTTTGTGAGAAAATGTGTGCTAAGGAAGGCCTCGACATTAGATTCATTCTGTACACAACTCAGCAAATTAGATCATAGTTTAAAATGATAATTTCAGGGGTCGGGCACAGTGACTCATGCTTGTAATCCCAGCACTTTGGGAGGCCAAGGCGGGAGGATCACTTGAGGCCAGGAGTTTGAGACCAGCCTGGCTGACAAATGAAAACCCCATGTCTATTAAAAAATACAGAAAATTAGCTGGGCATTGTGGTGCATGCCTGTAATCCTGTCCACTTGGGAGGCTGTGCATGAGAATCACTTGAACTCAGGAGGCGGAGGTTGCAGTGAGCCAAGATTGCGTCACCGCACTGCAGTCTGGGTGAGAGAGCGAGACTCTGTCTCGAAAAATAAATAAACAAATAAATAGAATTATAATATGGAATTATAATTTCTGGTTCAAGTTTTTTTTTTTTTTTTTTTTTTTAAATGAGACAGAGTCTTGCTCTCTCGCCCAGACTGGAGTGCAGTGGCACGATCTCGGCTCACTGCAACCTCTGCCTCTCGAGTTGCTAGGACTACAAGCATGTGCCACCATGCCCGGCTAATTTTTGTATTTTTAGTAGAGACGGTGTTTTACCATATTGGTCAGACTGGTCTTGAACTCCTGACCTCGTGATCTGCCCGCCTTGGCCTCCCAAAGTGCTGGGATTACAGGCTTGAGCCACCGCACCTGGCCAGTTTCAAAGTATAAGATAAATCTTATTTTATGTATAGTTTATGTGTAATTATAAATTGTATACTAATAAATATAAAGTCATTTTTATAATTCTTTATTTTTCCAAGATAATCCCTCCTCCCCCCACTAAGGAGGGCTAGGACAAGTGACAAAAGTCACCCAGGATCACAGCCAAATGGTTAGAGCTAGGAATCAGAAGCAGGCGATGAAGCTTGATTTTTCAAAATATCTGGACCTATTTTAAGTGGGTTCTTTCCTGGGGTAATGAGGTTCTCTTCTGCCTCAGTTTCCCATGTCTGCAGAGCTCTTGCTGTTCCTTCTGCCTAGTTCACTCTTCTTTGCCTTGACTGCACCTCTCTGAACTACCTTCCTACCATATCCTTGCATTCATTAGGGGTTTCGTTATGTGTCCAGCTAACTGTGGGACCCAGGACTCCTTGAGGAGGGAGATCTTGCTTATCCATCTGTGTCCCCCACTCTACTGCCAACACAGTGGTAGGGAGGGAAGGCGGCAGGCTTAGGAGAGGTCCTGCAGGCTGGACAGGGTCTCTCACCATTACTTAGCCCAGGCCCATCTCTTTACTTCCGGACCAACTGGTGGCACCATAATGGGGAAGGCAATTTGGAGATTCTGGGAACCTCTTACCGGATGCAGCTGGCAGTATAATCCCTGAGCATTAGCCACTTTCAGAGGAATCTGGGCCCCCAAAAGAGAAAGGACTCTCCCAAAAGAGTCCCAGGAGTCCCAGACATGAAGGAGCATTAGCGGCCATCTCCCCACCTTGCACTCTATCAGCAACACCAGTAAGCCCTGACCCATATTTTGGGCAGTGCTCACCCTATCTCATTTTATCTTACTGTATATCGCATTTTAATAATTTTATTAGGTATCTCATTTTATTTCATTATATAGTAATTTCATTTGCTGGGTAGGCCAGTGAGGAGGACTGGGACAAGTGACTGGAATTGCCCAAAGTCACAGACAAGTGAGGTTTAGAGTTAGGACTCTGAAGCAGGTGGCAGGGTCACCGTTGAGTTTGTCATAGCACTGCTGGCTGCCTCAAAGTACTATTTTAGTTAATGCTCACAAGCAACTCTGCAAAGCAGACGGGCCATTCATTTGTGTGGGAAACTGAGTCAGAGCAGGTTAATGTCATGCAGCTGATAAATGACAAAGCCAGATGTGAAGCCTGTGAGTTGGATTCCAACATTCATCTTCGATGAAGCATTCAGGTTGGGGCCTGGTGCGGGACATGCTCAGAGGAGGACGAGGAGGATGATTTGGGGGGAGGCCTCAGAAGGCGTTCCTGGTCTGAGTGTGCGGCTCTCACTGCCTTGGTTTGGGTCCCCACTTCTGAGCAGTATCTTCTATTGGCAGAGGGTTCAATGCGGTGGGTTCCATGAAGGAAGATTCTCCCCGATAGCATCCCAGTCATGGGGACTGTTCACATCACATTAAAAGCAAGGAGACTGTGGCTTTTGGTGAAAAGGGCTATTTTGTCTTGTTTCACGGGAGCTAGGAAGAGGAGACTAAACACAGGAGCCTCCCACTAACCCAGGGGCACATGGAGAAGGAGGAAGGCAGCCCATGCTGGGGAGCAAAAGGGAGAGAAGGTGAGGGCCAGAGCCCTGGGAAGTGTCAGATCCTGGTGCACCACGCTTCTCCCGGGTTGTATAATCAGCAGTCACTTCAGCGTTTCCCTGCATCAGCCTTCCCAAGTACAGATTGAACATTAAACAAACAGTGACGGCTTTATAAATATTTAACTCCCACTGTTTAGGAATTGCTCGGGGCACGAGACAAAATAAGAGTTCCTGGCTGTCTGCTCCGTGCCCCCTCTGGCATGGTGTTGGAGGCCAGGGGTCAGAGATTTGGGGAGTGGTGGGCAGCAACTATTCTCTTCCTCCTTTCCAGGGGGATGTGTCTGGGGACACATGTATGTGTGTTCATGGAGCTGTTCAGACCTCTTCTAGAAGCCACCAGTTTGTGTTTCTATACAGTGACTGGGATCCATCATTGCTGGTGTTATTCCTTCACATCACAGCAAACTTCTTCCTTTCTTTTTTATATATAGCAGCTTTATTGAGATATAATTCACATATAATTCACCTGCAACTCACCCATTTAAGGTACACAATACAATTTTTTTTGTTTTGTTTCTTTGAGACAGAGTCTCGCTTTGTCACCCAGGCTGGAGTGCAGTGGTGCCATCTTGGCTCACTGCAACCTCTGCCTCCCAGGTTCAGGCTGTTCTCCTGCTTCAGCTTCCCAAGTCGCTGAGACCACAGGCACACACCACCATGTCTGACTAACTTTTGGATTTTTAATAGAGACAGGATTTTTTCATGTTGCCCAGGCTGGTCTTGAACTCCTGGCCTTAACTGATCCAGCCACCTCGGCCTCCCGTAGTGCTGGGATTATAGGCATGAGCCACTGTGCTCGGCCAACATAATTGTTTGTAATATATTCATGGAGTTGTACAACCATCACCACAATCAATTTGAGAGCATTTTCATCACCCCAAAAAGAAATCTTGTTTTTATCAGCAGTCACCTCTTTCTTCCCACAATTCTCTGAGTGCTAAGAAATTGCTGAGCTACTCGTACTACAAATACACTTATCCTGGAGTGGTCTTTTGTGCCTGGCTTCTTTCACTAGGTGTAATGTTTTCAAGGTTTATCTGCGTTGTAGCATAGATCAGCATGTCATTTCTCTTTAGGGCTGAATAATGTTCCCTAGCACAGGTGTATTGCATTTAAAAAAAATCTATTCATCTATTGATGAACATTTGGGGACAGCAAAGCTCTAGTTGAAAAATCAAGATGAAGAATAAAAAAAAAATAATTGAAAAATCAGAAGAATCTAGTTAAAAAGCCAGCATCATGTGATTAAGGCCA
Organism: Macaca fascicularis; assembly: GCF_037993035.2. Lineage (NCBI taxonomy): Eukaryota > Metazoa > Chordata > Mammalia > Primates > Cercopithecidae > Macaca > Macaca fascicularis. The sequence goes on from NC_088382.1 coordinate 137,621,577, forward strand.
AACTCAGCTTCGCAAAGGAGAGCCTCTACTATTTTGGGAAAGACCTAGGAGGTTGCCTGTAAGCATGTGGTGGATGTTACAATGTGTTCAGTGGTCACGCCATTCAGCTTTTATTCAGCAGTAACCATATGGTGGGCACTGTGATAGGATCCATCAATTAATTTATTGAAAGTAATTATTGAGATTATACAATCTTATGAAAAGATTTATCAGAGGCTATTCTGTGAGTTTTAGAGGTTTTTTGTTTTTGTGTGTTTTGAAATGGAGTTTTACTCTTGTTGCCCAGGCTGGAGTGCAGTGGTGCCATCTCGGTTCACCGCAACCTTTGCCTCCTGGGTTCCACTGATTCTCCTGCCTCAGCCTCCCGAGTAGCTGGGACTACAGGCACACGCCACCATGCCTGGCTAATTTTGTATTTTTAGTGGAGATGGGGTTTCACCATGTTGGCCAGGCTAGTCTCGAACTCCTGACCTCAGGCGATCCACCCACCTTGGTCTCCCAAAGTGCTGGGATTACAGGCATGAGCCACCACTTCCAGTTGAGTTTTAGACTTTTTTGGGGTGTAAGAATGGGAGCATAAGTTTGTATTCTCAGCTCGTTGCATTTGATTCCAGATGTCAGCTCTTTTCAGGAGAAAGGCGTGGAGAAAAGCTGGGACTCTCTGCAGTGCTGGTCTTGTTCTGCCCGCTTCCCTCCAGTCATGGTCTCTTCCCGGCTCTTTTCTCCCCAGAGTGGTTCTTTTCCTGCCCCTGGTGTCCCCTCAGACCCAGATGTTTCCAGCACCCATTTGAGAGGCTGATTCAGCCCAGGCAGTATCTGGCCTAGGGAAGCTGACTGCAGGAAATGTTAAAAAATGGGGGCTGTTATCATTCCTGAGCATCGCACAGTCACTCAGTTGTGACTAATTGTAGTGGATGTTGTTGAAGGGCTGCCCCAGGTCCCGCTCCCTGGACCGGCACACTCACCCCAGCTGCCGAGACGGCGGCTGCTAATGTCCACAGCACCCCTTCTCTGGAGATTAGCCTTCCTCCAACTGAAGCTGCTTCATCCGGGAAGTTGCTCACCCTGCACCAGCCATGGCTGACTCAGGGGTGCAAAGGGCTGCTCCTCCTTGCTTCCATGTGGGGCAAACTCCCTGGTGCGCTTCATGTTCCAGAGCATCCTGTGGATGGCCTGAGTTGGTCCCCAGCCGAGACCACCTCCTTTCTTTGCCTGGCTCTGCTGCCTTCCCTTCCTTTCTCCTGAGGCTGCTCCCTGCTAAATCACACAGACAGACATTCTCTCCCCAGGATCTGTCCCCGGGTGCCCACCCTCAGACACTATCCGGCAACACGTTCCCTTTCCTGAGTCCCTCTGATGATGTATCTGACTTGGAGATCCTTGGCCTGCTCACTCTCTTTTCAGTTCTGTTCCGGAGAATAGAAGCTTCCTGGGCTGGCCTGTTGAGTGTTTTGTTTGGTTGGTTTTGATTTCCAAGTCTTTTCAGGCTAATCGGACACGAGGAAAGGTCTGCATTGAATCACAGCCTTGGCACTGTTCCCCCCTTCCTTCCCTCCTCCGTTCATTCCCCCTGAACATCCTTTTCTGTGCCGACAATGACCTCAGCAGAAAGGGGAAAAGGACGTGGGAAGGCTGCATGGGAAACTCACGGACCTTGGTACCAAACAGCCCTGGGTTCAAGTCCGGGCCTGTTGCTCAGGAACCAGGCACTCAGTAGTGGTGGCTTCTCTAACCAGGGACTTCTCTTTTGAAAATGGGACTAGTTGTCTCTACTCCTTGCTCTGTTGTGGGGATTGGAAATAATCTGGGTCAATGATATGGTGCAGTGACGAGCATCGAGGGGACACCCACTCCACACAGGCTGGAAAGACATCCAGAAGGAGTCCTGGGCTCCCTCGCCATGCAGGCGCTCAGCCTCACCAGCCAGTTGTCATCACCCATCCAGGCCCATTTCTCATCTTATTGCTTTTGTTCATGTACTTTCCTCTTGGGTTGCTCTTCCTTTTCTCTCTGACCTGTCAAAAAGTCCCATTGTGGGCAACTTTTAAATGCCTCCTCTTCCATGAAACCCTTTTGGATGCCTCTCGGGAGGATGAGTTCTTTCCGTCCTAGCACTGCTAGCTGCATGGTCCAGGATCTGTGGGGCCTGTCTTCTTTACAATATTGCTGACTTCATGAATATGGGGGTGTATGAAGAGTGTGATGAAATTAGAGGGTATGTTCCGGAGTCAGACCGATCAGCATTGGGATGCTGGCCATGCTGCCTCCTTAGCTGGGTGACTTTAGGCAACTGACTGTACCATCCTGGAAGTCATCTGTAAGCTGCGCTGACCCCCCAACCACAGAATCCTTGTGTCCGCTGCAGGTGCTCTGTCAGCAGTGACGTCTCACTACCTGGCATCCTCTGAAATCACGAGCAGTTTGAAGAGTGAGCAAATACTGAGCAAAGCTCATAGAATTAAATACACACAGACCTGTGTAAGTTAACACCAAGCTAAGGGTTAAATACTTTCCCAAGATTCTCAGAGTGGTTGGTGGGTGAGGCGGGCTGTCGTGCCCTCTGGCTGCCTTGTCAAACTGGTACAGGGGCCATCTCCCACTACCTACTGACAAAGATTCTTTGCTTGACCCAATTACCCAATTTAATCGGACACCTAGGTCTTTTCCTAGGCCCATCTGTGCACTTTCTTGTAAAATCTAGTTTTAGCAAAAAACTCTGCTGAGTCAGTTTGGTAAGGACCACCCGCCCTCAATATCTTCCATATCTGATAGATAGGGTTCCTCATCTTCTACCACCTTCCGGAAGATGTCTGGTCACCCTGGCCTGCCTTTAGCAAGAATCTTGATAGGTTGGTTTAACCAGAATCCCCCTTACTCCTAATGTTGCCTGTCAGTAATTTTCTATCCTCCGACCCCCACCCTGCTCCTTCGCTGTGAATTTCCACTTGCTCAGGCTCTATCGAGTTAAGCCCTATCTTTCTCCTACACTGCAAAATCCCACTACCGCGGTCCCTACACCTATCACCATGGTCCTGAATTGTCTTCTTTACTATCTGCTCTGCTCTGCCAGAGCTTAGACCCAGGCAGCTGAGTTAAAAGTGTCATCAAATGGACCATCTTGTCCCTGAAAATTGGGACCTAAGCTGGATTCCGAGATTTAATCATGGCGGAGGAGTTTACTCTGGTAGCCGCCATCACTCCACTCTATCCCCCAGAGGGGTGCGGTGGGGAAGGGGGCGGCAACTGGTTGTTTCCAGTCTCCCATCTCTCTCTGGCCCTCCTCTGTCTGTGGCCTCCCTTCTCCCTTTGAAAGGGACACAGTGCTGCTCACAGCCTGGCCTGCTGCGGTGGCTGCAGAGAGGGGCCGAGAATAAGCCTGTGTCCGAGGCAGCCCTCCAAATACAGCAGGGCTGGGTTGACCTTTAAATAGACGGGCTCTGGGCCACTGAGTTCCTGGAAGTTTGAAGAAAGTCAGCCTTTCAAGTGATGCGACTTCCAACCTCAGGAAAGATCCCTGTGTTTGTAAAGGGTATAATTTACTGTTGCTTTTGCACTTCATGATATGTGGCTGCACAGCCAGTGGGAGCCAGCATGCCAGAATTAGGAGGGGAAAATCCTCAAGTATTTTAATATACCCCTACTTAGAAGCAAGATAAACATATGTATTGTACTTTGGGACAGAAGCAAGGGGGGTTTGGGGGTGGGAAAGGGAGAGTCCTGGCATTGCATGAAAGGTCTTTTTAAGCTGAGCTCTGAGGGTTTTCAGTTTTTTATTTTTCATTTTTCTTTTTTTTTTTTTTTTTATTTGTAAGCAAAGCTGGCATGAGCAAATGATGCCAGGATCTACTCGGCTGTGTAAAAGCTGTAGTCCTTCCCCAGACAGGCAGACTGCTGGAACCCTCCCTAAGCCATAAACTACTACACCGTTTTGCCTCGCCCAATTAAAAATGATTGGGTGCGGGTTGTCATCACAGTTGACTTAGATGATTTACTTTCTTCCAGGAAATCTTCCTCCCAACTCTTGCTGTGCAATTAGGCAAAAGAAAAATAAATGTTAATACGTTCTATGCTCCCAGGGAAAATTTTTTAAAAGAAAAAAATATTAATAAAGATACATAATGTGAATGTGATCATGAGAAAGTATCAGACCAACTCAAATTAAAGGATGTGCTTCAGAGTAACTGCCTTATAATCTTCTGAAGTGTGGAGGTCTGCCGGGCGCAGTGGCTCACGCCTGTAATCCCAGCACTTTGAGAGGTCGAGGTGGGCAGATCACGAGGTCAGGAGATCAAGACCATCCTGGCTAACATGGTGAAACCCCGTCTCTACTAAAAATACAAAAAAAAATTAGCAGGGCGTGGTGGCGGGCGCCTGTAGTCCCAGCTACTTGGGAGGCTGAGGCAGGTGAATGGTGTGAACCCCGGAGGTGGAGGTTGCAGTGAGCCGAGATCACACCACTGCGCTCCAGCCTGGGGGACAGAGCAAGACTCCGTCTCAAAAACAAAACAAAACAAAACAAAAAAAGTGTCCAGGTCATGAGTGTCAGGGAAAGACTGAGGAATGGTTCCAACTGAAAGAGACTAAAGAGATATGACAATTAAATGCAAAACTTGATTCTGGACAATTGTTAAACCTTGGATGGCTGGGAGCATTAGATGTTAGTTACATATCTGTGTCAGCTTCCTGATGTTCCTATAGAATGTGGTCCTAAGGGAGAATGTCCTTGCTTCAGAAAAATACACATGGAAGTACTCTGTAGTGACAGGACATCAGGAGGTCCACCACTCCCTCTCACATGCTGTAGGGGAAAAGGATTTGCTCTGTGTTCCCAACACGTTTGTGATTGTTTCACAAATAATAATAATTAAAAAAAAACAACCTACGGTGAGGGGGGAATTATTATTATTATTTTTTGAGACAGAGTCTCACTCTGTTGCTCAGGCTGGAGTGCAGTGGCATGGTCTCAGCTCATTACAACCTTTGCCTCCTGGGTTCAAGCGATTCTTGAGCCTCAGCCTCCCAGTTAGCTGGGATTACAGGCGTGCGCCACTACATCCAGCTAATTTTTTGTATTTTTAGTAGAGACGAAGTTTCACCATGTTGGCCAGGCTGGTCTCGAACCCCTGACCTCAAGTGATCCACCTCGGCCTCCCAAAGTGCTGGGATTACAGGCGTGAGTCATCATACCTGGCAGAAACCTTTTCAGTGGAGAATGCAGGCCCCACCCCTGTATTTTACTTATTTTGTTTCCTGTCTTCAAGGTGGGGGCACTATGTTTATCTCCAGGACCCTGACTGCCTCATCATTGAAAGCTTATTTTTGTGCAAACTATTGTTCTGAGCACTGTATGTGTATGATTCTGCTTCATCCTCTGTAACCCTAGGAGTCAGGTCAAATAGTATCATTTTAAAGACAAGGCAACTGAGGCACAGAGCAGCTGAACAGCCTGCTCAGTTCCCACAGCTGGAAAGTGGTGGAGCTGGAATCTGGATGGGTGCTGGCAGCCTGGCCTCAGAGTCGGGGCTAACCACTGAGCAGCACTGCCGCCCAACGGATGGGAGCCTGCAGGATGAGGCCATGGGAATTGATTTCACTCAGCGCGAGCCCAGCAGAACTCCCGTCCAGACCTCTCTCCACCACCCTAATAAAGCCAGTGTTTACACAGGCTGGAGGTGCTCATCAGATGTTTTTGCCAATCCCCAAATACGGCCAGGGCCAGAAAGTGAGAGGGGTGCCTATTATGTAAGGTCCCGCGGCTGGTCCCCAGACAATGCCACTTCCTCACTTGGCGCTGTGTGACTGCATAACAACGGGTTACTCATTTCCTCTGGAAAACTTGGCAGGGCCTCTTTGCCCCATTTCCTCCCCCCACCCCATCCTCAGGCTTCCTCTATTGAATTTTCTCCAGATTCCTGGGAACACCACAACGGAGGGCCTGGCCTTTGGCGGTGGACAGTCTGTGGCTGGGAGGGAATGTCAGGAGTGGGGCCTGCCTCTTTGCACTTGCCTGGTGCCAGCACTCAAGGCAGGTGAGGCCCAGCCATGGGTATAAGGCGCTCCCGGGGCGGGGTTGGCCTTAAGAAGACAGGGGGTCCATGTTTCTGCTCCTCTTCCATTACTAACAGGTGTCTGCTTTAGGTATGATCTCCTTCCCTTCTGCCCCTCTCCTGGTAAAGGGATGAATAATGACGGCTTTCCCTGGGAATTCTGAGATGGATTATCCCAAGGAGGCTTGAACATTGGAGGGCATGCGAGAACTATTGTCGCATGAGTTTTCTTTCTATCCTGTCTGCAGGACTTCGCAGGTGAGCAGTAAGGGAAATCAGCCTCGTTTACTCCTCCCAGCACCTGCTTTATCCAACTCCCCACTCTGTGGCTGAGTCCCAGCCTGCTATGGGTGCGTCACTGGACTCCCAGTGAACTCGGTGTGGATTCGCTGTTCTTAGACATGGTACCTGATGGACACTAAGCTACATAAAACTTCACCTTCCACATCCAAGGCCCCTTCTTTCTTTGCTAATTAAAAATAAAAAATAAAAACATAATACACATTATGTTTCTATCTTATAATACACATTTTTAATTTTTATCTCAATAAGTTGATATATTGCTAGATATACACATCTCTGACTATACATACACACACACACACCCCTACACTCATGTATATGCGTATCTATCTCCAATGCATGTGGAGTGTTGTGCCAGGTTATCTTCACATTCAATTTTTCTGTTCTATTTATCAGTCTTAAGGATTGTCAGGGATTAGGGATTTATCTACAGCAATTTGGATCTTAGCAGTTCTTTTCATGGGTTATCTTATTTTTTCCTTCCAACAAACTTGGAGGCTATAAAAGGGCATATTATTGCTCTTTTATAGATGGGAATTAATTTATTAGCTAACTCAGTTTCATGAATTTTTTGTTGTTGTTTTGAGATGGAGTTTTGCTCTTGTTGCCCAGGCTGGAGTGCAATGGCATGATCTCGGCTCCCCGCAACCTCTGCCTCCGGGGTTGCAGTGATTCTCCTGCCTCAGCCTCCCGAGTAGCTGGGATTACAGGCGTGAGCCACCATGTCTGGCTAATTTTGTATTTTTAGTAGAGACGGGGTTTCTCCATGTCGGTCAGGGTGGTCTCGAACTCCTAATCTCAGGTGACTCACCCGCCTCAGCCTCCCAAAGTGCTGGGATTACAGGCGTGAGCCACTGCGCCTGGCCAGTTTCATGAATATTTTTAAAGTGCCTGTTGTGTGTTGGGTACTACTATGTCCTGCATTTAGGAAGAGAACTCTTTCCTGTTCTCTGCTTTCCTGTGGAGAGAAGCACAAATCTGTAGGTATAGTTTCTTGCTGGGCACAGCATTGTAAAGCGGAGACCCTGGGCATGAGATGTGTGCTGTGTACAGGGTGGGCGGGAGAGACACTGGTGAGGGGATGATGCCCTTATGCTGGAAGGGGCAAGATGAAGCCTCTGTGGGTTTGGTGGGACCCTGGAGACAGCTGCCAGAGGCCAAGGATGTGCTGTTTCTACCTACTTGCTATTTTCTCTGGGGCTGGCCATTGCTTCCAAGACAGCGTAAGAGCCTGGGCATAGGAGCCAGGCAGAACTGGGTGGGGACGTTGCCTCCATAGCTTTCTAGATGAGCAACCTTAGGAAAGTTTGAACAGCTTCTCTACGTCCTGGGTTCTTCATCCATGAAATGGGAATTATTGTTTGAGCCTCTAAAGCGAGACAGTCAAATGAGATGGGCATGTGAAGCCTTCAGCAGGGTTCCAGCCTCACAGCTAACTCTCAGCTAGCTGTGACAGTTACAGAGCTGCAGGTTGCTCACAAGTCAACATTGTAGGTGCTGGAGCCATCAGCTCAGCTACAGGATACAACACTGAGCCCTTTTCACTGCCCTTTGATGGGTCTCCTTTTCCCTAGTATGGGCCATCGGCTAAGGTGACTGAAAAAGGGCCTTTCATATTTTCACAGGGGCAAAGAAACTTCAGTCGCTGGTTGGACATTTTATTGAGCAGAGGTGACTCCATGCAGTTCTTTTTGGGGGAAGGATGCTGCACGTTCCATCGTGTAACAAAAATTTATTGAACACTTACTTTGTCTCAGGTACCTGTCTTAGTAAAGGCGATAAATAAGACAGCCTCATCCTCATCTTCATCAAGGCACCAGTGTGGTGGTGGGGACTGGGGTGGGGACTGCTGAGGCACTGGGCCCTGGAAGCCTTCCCTCTGGGTGTCTTCCTCCCGAGGATGGTCTGGGCTCTCTCTGAATGGAAAGAAATTGGTCTGAAAGTGCCTCAGTGATCATTGAAATAGGTTTGCCAAAGATAGAGGCAAAAGAGATGACCAGCCTTTGTTTAGGGTCTCCTGGAATGGTCTTAGGTCAGGAAGGAGTGAATAGAAACATTTCTCCCAATTTCTGGGCTGGAGATTCCAAACTGACTCCTTCATGGCAGGCTTCCTTATCTCTGCAGCCTTTGTTTACATGTTCCTTTCAGAGATTTCTAACAGGATGAAGACTTTGTTCCCTGGGATAAGGGTCTACCTCCAGGTGTGTGGGGAAGAGTTGAGAAGCTGCTAAATTCTTGGCTTTGACTTGTCAATGGTTTTTTGGAGAGCCTGGAGCTGGGGTGGAACTGATAAAATTTGGTAATTGCTTAGGCACTCTCCACTTTGGTTGCTCCTGGGGCCAGATGCGGTTGGGCTAGAAACAAGATCCGAGAGTTCTGTTCGGTTTTCACTGCTGTTCCTGGGTGCTCTGTTATCCAACCAGGCCCTTTCCTAAGTTTTCTTCTTTTAAGCCTCTTCCTTCAGAGGGAAGAAAACAAAATCTATATGCTGGCTGGCTGTACACAGCAACAGGTATCACAAGAGGTTTTTGTCTGCTTTTGTTTCTGAAGGTTAACCCACTACCTATTTAGAGAGGCCAGGTCGGGGTGTGTGCGCGCGTGTGTGTGTGTGTGTGTGTATCTTTTTCCCTGGGGTGGGCATTTTCATTCAGGCAGGTGTTGTTATGATCCCCTGTTGGAGAGGAAGAAGTGAAGTTTTAGAGAGATGAAGTGCTTTGTCTGATGTCACACAACTGATAGATGACAGAGTCACATATGTATTCAGGGATCTGGTCCAAAGCCCAGAAGAAGGTGAGCCATGCATGGCCCGATGGCACAGAGCAGGAGCTCTGGTTGCACAATCGTGGGAGGTTACTTAATCTTGAGAAACCTCAGTTTTCTTATCTGTAAAATGGGACAGTATGTATCCCAGAGGGTCATCGTGACCATTTATCAAAGTCAGGTCCTCCTCCGTATGGAGCGGAGAACGGTGTCCAGCATGCAGTACATGTTCTGATGATCTTGGCTGTAATGATCATCCTGGTAGGGGTGGATTTGACCAGAAGCTGGAGTAACTGGTAGCTTCATGATCTGAGAGGTGTCAGTGGGAGGTGTGGGCCAAGATTGAGAATCTTGTCAGGGATGGCCAGGTGAGGGTGGAAGGGGTTTGAGTGAGGAATGGTCTTGAGGGAAGAGTTGGACAGACAGTGTCTTCTGTCTCTCTCTCTCTTTTTTTTTTTTTCCGTTTTTTTGAGATAGAGTTTTGCTCTTTTTGCCCAGGCCGGAGAGCAATGGTGCGGTCTCGGCTCACCGCAACCTCCACCTCCCAGATTCAAGTGATTCTCCTGCCTCAGCCTCCCGAGTAGCTGGGATTACAGGCGCGCACCACCCACACCTGGCTAATTTTGCACTTTTAGTAGAGACGGGGTTTCTCTTAATTGGTCAGGCTGATCTCAAACTCCCAACCTCAGGTGATCTGCCCGCCTCGGCCTTCCAAAGTGCTGGAATTACAGGCGTGAGCCACCCCGCCCGGCCGGCAGTGTTTTCTCTAAGCAGAACTGTAGCCCTGAAGTACCCAGGCTAGAACTCTCCTGTATCGAATGAGGATCACGCCCTCGTGCCAGCTGCTCTCATATTGCTTTGATGGCCTTTCTCAGAAAGGAGGAAGGTGGTGCCGGGTGTGGTTTTGGCTTCCTGCGGCCGCCCCAGTGCCGGCCTGACACTCTCTGAATCTGGTTCGTGGTTGGATCCGTGCGTCCTACAGCTCCATGTCTTGGCCTCAGAGAAATCATTTCCCTCCCGCCATAACTGTCCACCTTCAAAGGTCAGCAAAGGCAGTAGGCACTGCTGAGCTCTTGCAGCCTTCAAGGCTGAGCTGCTTCCTCTCCTGCTTCCAGTGAGCAGTTGCTTGAGGGTGCCTTCGAGAAGGAACCTCACCCCTAGTGTAACTTGAGCAGGTGTAAACTCTAAACTCCTCGCTGGGAACGTACCCTCCCATGGGACCTGGCATGGCACCCACCTCTGCAGAGCCACCCGTGCCACAGAATAACCTCTTTTCCCTAAACAGCCTGTGTGCCGTTGGTTGGAGTCTCTGAATGGGAGGGACCAGCTGAAGCATAACTGTGTATGTTCACATATGTGCCTTGGAAGAGTTTTATGCAGGAAAGGATTTGTAAATCAGAAAAAGGAATGCTGGTATCTAATTCCCTGTCCCCATTTTAAGTCCAGACCAAGTCACCTAACCCCTCGGGCTTGCAGCCCGCATCATCCACTGGGTGATTACCTTGAGTTATCTGGTTCAGTCCCTTTGCTCTGGGCACCCTCTTTACCTCTACGAGTAAACTGCAATTAATTTGACAGCAGGGGCAAGGGAACTGATGAGTCTTGGGTGCAAATCTTGAGATGCTTTGGCTCATTATCTAATTCATGCTTTTCTTTTTTTCTTTTTTCTTTTTTTTTTTAGACAGGCTGGAGTGCAGTGGCATAATCTTGGCTCACTGCAACCTCTGCCTCCTGGGTTCAAGTGATTTTCGTGCCTCCAGCCTCCTGAGTAGCTGGGATTCCAGGTGTGTGCTATCACGCCCAGCATATTTTTGTGTTTTTAGTAGAGACAGGGTTTCGCCATGTAGGTCAGGCTAGTCTCGAAGTCTGGCCTTAAGTGATTCATGCTCCTTGGGCAGGGTGCCACCTGCCTGAATGAAAATGCCCACCCCTGGGAAAAAGACACACACACACATACACACACACACACACACACACACACACACAGAGACAGAGAGACAAAGAGAGAGAGAGAGAGACCGACCTGTCCTCTCTCAATAGGTAGTGGGTTAACCTTCAGAAGCAAAGGCAGACAAAAACCCCCTGTGATGCCTGCTGCTGCTGCGTAGAGCCAGCCAGCATATAGATTATGCTTTCTTCCTTCTGAAGGAAGATGCTGGGATTACAGGAGTGAGCCTGGCCCCAACTCAATTCAATCTTTATGGGCATCGAACAAGGGCATTATTTATTACCCGTGGTTTACAGATGTCAAACCCAAGGCTCAGAGAGGGAAGACATTTTTTAGTCTCACTGCGAAAGTGACAGAGCTAGAATTTAGTCCCTGTCACGCTAAATCATGCTACATGCTCCATCTAGTTCAGAGCCTGTTGGAAGTCGACACTGGAGTCCCTCGGTTTTCCTCATCAGGCTCCTGGTCTGATTCTTCCAAGATCAGTCTCTTTGCCTCAGCAGAAGCCAGCTGGGAATCACTGGCCTTGTAACCTCTTCAAGTGACCTCCTTGGGGTGTTGCAGAAGGAGCATAGGCATCTGGAGAATGATATTGTTTCTTCCTAGGGCTGGGATGGGGGCAGTATTCCTCACATCAATTCCAGAAACAGCGCCAGCCCTGCTTTCATCAGCGGGGACCATGAAGAGGCAACAAGCCCTGATCAAATGTGAGCGAGATTGACAATCTCAGCGCTTTCCAGGGAAAGGATGCCGTCCCGCGTGGCTTCAGGCCTCCGAGGAAGCCCCATCCTGAGACAGAAAGACCCCAAATCACAGTGTGTTTCATTTTGGCCAGAGATGAGGCTTACTCATCTCAGACAGCTGTGTCCACGGCATGTTCCTCAAGGACAGCTGCTCCAGATGAAAAGAAGAGATGCTCCCAGAGCCTTGAGGGGCTGCTGATAGGAACCCAAGGCCTCACCCTGGGGCTGTATCCTGTGGCTTCAAAAATATATATATTTGAAAGCTTCTAGCAAAACAGATTACACAAGAACGCAAATGTAAGATCCCTTTGGGATTCTAACATTTTTTCTTAAGGTGTTTAAAGAAAAATGACACCTTAAAAAGAAATGCCATTTGTTTTCAAAGCTGCAGCACCGGGGCACACGGAAGAGAAAGACTGAAGTGTCCCTGAAAATGAATGAAGATTTCAGTCTGTTTTTACTAATGTCCAAAATCTTAGGTTTATTGCCCTTGCGTTCTTCTGTCCCAGAGTCTGTGTGTGGCAAGTGAGTGGGTCTTGTTCGATGGTGCGGTCATCCTGTGGCAGAATGTATGCTCACACAGGGAGGTTTGTTGAGCGTCTCCTTGGAGCAGTCCTTCCTCTGGTGAGGTGCACAGGAGGGCAGCATGCCCATTTCATAGATAGGGAAACTGAGGCTGAGAGGGATGCAGCAATTTAAGACTCCTGGGTGATATCACAGAAGCCCCTTCCCTTTTGTGGTGTGTACTTTCTCTATCTGGGAAGTTCAATTGGACTATGAGGGTTGGACCAAGGGGTCTTCTTGCTTCTGCTTTCTCTTCTTGCTTCTGCTTTCTCTAGGCCAAGGCTTTGCGGTTATGGAGGAAGAAAGAGCTGGGGTCTGTCTTGGCAACCCAGTGGCTCTTCTCCCCTATCCTCACCTGCCTTCTCATTTGACCAACATTTTTTAAGGGTTCCATGTACAAAGGTGGGGCTGCGGCCCTTTCCCAACCAGCACCGTAGCCCTGCACCCTGATATGGGATGGTTAAAGCACACAGACTTCATGGGATGGGGGCCTAGGACCTCAGGTGGAGCAGAGGTGGACAGGGTATGGTCCGGCAGGTGGAGGTGCTGGAGAAAAGCCATGTCAGACAGCACGGGAGCCGGGTGCGGGTCTCTGGAATCCTCGAGTCCCTGGCAGTGCTGTGCTCTGTGAGGCCTGCCTTTCACTCCAGGGCACTGACACTCATACCTTTTGCTTCTGCAGCTGACCACGCTCCCTGGAGCCTTCTCCCGAGGTGGCGCAGGTGTCCTTGGCACATACAGCCGTGGTGATGGTACTTTAAGTGGAGGCTGAATCATTTCCCCTTTGAGCTGCATGGCACATGGCTCCCTTGGTGTTCCCATTTTACAGCCAGGACACTAAGATTTGGAGAGGTAAGTGGCTTACCAGAGGCCATGTGCTAACAGAGAAGATGAAGAGATGACTGAAGCAGGCCTGAGGGTCTATACATTTTCCACATACTTTCCATATCTTTAGAGGCCTGACCAAAGCAGAGCTTTTCCTTTCTTCTAGGTAAGTCCAAAGGCACCTGCCTGCTGGGCCCACTGTTTTCTAACTTTCTGATCCCTTGGGGGTGATGGTCAAATATTCGAGTCTGAGGCATTGGGATACATGATGCCGGGTTCTGAGGCTCTGTGTCAGGCCTAAACCCTGCATTTTGTGGAGGTGTGTGAGAGAATATTCCCCCAGGGAACATGCCTAGACACAGGGGGGTAACAGTTGCCCTCATGGGGAGGCATCTGTTTACTCGCTGCTATGGGACCATTTCAGCCTTTCACAAAACCACTGCAGGTGAGTGAGTTCCTGCTGAATACCAGGCCTGGTCTCTTTAGACTCATTATTCCCCAACCCCCCCCTCCCCGCCCCACAACCCCTATGCTAGTTCATCTCTAGCCACATTTTTATTGCCATCATCCAGGCCTGGGCAGGCCAAGATCTTTTAACAATTTTAATCACTGAAAATAATAACTGCATTTTTTTTAAAGCCTAACTTTTGGTAGAGTCAGCCCAAAATACAGTCTTTGTGTTGCTATGTGGGAACTGGATTTGGAATTGTTCTTCCATGAGACTGTAGAGCAGAACAGCAGGGCCAGAGGTCCCAGGAGCTGGTCAGACCTGGCTCTGCTCCTTCATGGCTGAGCGACCTTGGGCATTGTGATTCATATTCTCATCTGCCTCCAAGTGTGGCTACGAATGCTTTTTATCCCACTTATTAATTTCTATGATTGCCATAAAATATTAACACAAATTTAGCATTTATACACCATAATATATTAATGCATAGTTTTTTTTTGGGAGCGGGGACGGCGTTGAGACAGAGTCTTGCTCTGTCACCCAGGCTGGAGTGCAATGGTTTGATCCTGGCCCACTGCAGCCTTGACCTCCAGGGCTCAAGGGATCCTCCCACCTCAGTCTCCAGAGTAGCTGGGACTACAGGCGTGAGCTACCACGCCTGGCTAATTTTTTGTATTTTTTGTAGAGACGAGGTCTCACTATCTTGCCCAGGCTAGCCTGAAACTCTTGGACTCAAGCGATCCTCCCACCTCGGCTTCCTAAAGTGCTGGGATTACAGGTGTGAACCACTGTGCCTGGCTCATGTCCAGTTATCTAGGGCAGAGGTCAGACACGGATCTCTCCAGGCTCACATCAAGGAGCCTGTAGGCTGCCTTCCTTTCTGGAGACTGCGGGGGAGAGTCTGTTTCCTTGCTCATCCTGGGTGTTGGCAGAATTCGTTGCCTTGAGGTTGTAGGACTGAGATCCTGTTTTGTTGCTGGCTGTCCAGTTGCGCTGAGCTTCTGGGAGCCTCCCCTCTAGGCTTATGGCCTCCTCTCTCCATTTTCAAGTCCAGCAATGGTGGGTCCAGTTCCTTTTAGGATTTAAATCTCTTCTCCCTCTTTCTTTTCACTTCTGTGATCTCAGCTAGAAAAGATTGTCTAATTTTAAGGATTCATGTGATTGAACTGGGGCCACGCTGATAATCCAGAATAATCCCTACTTCAAGGTCCTTAGCTTTAGTCACATCTAGGAAGTTCCATTGCCATGGGAGGCAACATATTCACAGGTTCCAGCAAATTCCGACATGGACATCTCTTTGATTGGCATGGAGTGTGGCAGGTATTCTGACACGGTACCTCAGAACGGTTGCTGTGATGATTAAGTGAATGGATACATGTAAAGCACTTAAAATATTATGTTGAGCCATATGAATTTGGCAGCATTGAATTGTTGACCTATAAAAGGTCAACTTAATAGTATCTGGTCTATAGTAAATCCTCAGTAAATGTTTGCTGTCATTACTCTAGTGGTAGAAATGTCATGATTTATTTAGCCAGCTTGCTATTTTTGGGCATTACTTTTTATAGATTTATTATTATTTTGGTGTTTTGGTATATATGTGAATACTGTGATCATCATGCCTTTTTCAAATTTTATTCTGATTTAGGGCAATGCATGTCTTTCCAGGCCACACTCAGTCTCCTGCTCTGGTACCAGTGTCTCTCTGGCCTGAGGGGCCCCTCTTTCTTCCACAGCCTCTCGTCCAGCACCAGCTCAGCTCTGGGCCATGGATGTGGGGTAGGAATTTTCTCTTTTGGGAAGTGGGCCATGCCTCTCCTTCCGGAGACCATCCCCTTTGACTTCCTTAGGGCCCTTGGCTCTTTGAACCAGCCTGCAGGGCACCAGCCCTGTGGGCCCATTTTTGTCAGGGGACGACTCCCTTCCCAAGGGCACCCTGAGTCCCAGGTCCCCAGGCCCACAGATGTTGGGCCCTCAGAGTGTGATCCCATGTCCCCAGCTCTGTAACTCCCTGCATGTGGCTCTTAAGACTCACAAGGCCATGTTTGCCTTGGCCGGACACTTTCGCCTGTCAGTTCTGCCCGTTGGGAAGTGTCATCCTCGTTGTGTGAATGTGGAAGGGATCATGGAGAATTTCCATGCCTTGCCTAAGGTCATAGAGCTGGCATCTCAACCTAGGTTCATCTGCCTGTGATGCCAGGAAAGAAATCAGGTGTCGTTCTGTTCTTGTTGACCCACAACCACCTCTCATTAACGCTTCTCCTGCAGGCAACTACACAGCCAGGGGTGGGAAAGCACCTAATTTACATCTTCATACATTGAAACTGATGTCACTCACCTCTCCCCCTTGACCTGGAAGAGCCCCCAAGGTTGCCATAGGGGACATGATTAACCATTCTACAGCTGCTGAAACTGAGGCCCAGGGAGTGTCCAGAGCTTTCTGAGGTCCACCATGTACTGTTGACCAGGATGAGTGATAGCCACCTGGTGTCAGTGTTGAAGGTTCTCATTCAGTAGAGCTGGGTTGAAATTCTGACTTGCCTGACCAGCTGGTGCCTCATTTTGCTTTAAGTATTGGAGCCCCCAGCTTTATTGTCTTTCAGTGGGAAAGACTGTGAGATTCAGTCCCTCCTTGAAGCTGGGCATCGGCTCTCCTGTCCTGAGTGCTGTTTAGGTAGTGGCTGTTCTGAAGTGGCTTTGGAAAACCTGTAATGAAACTCATCTCCAATGCTGAGATTTGTATAAACTGTCATTTTAACTGTGGTTATTATTCCTTAGGATTTGAGAAATAAAATCTGAGGAGGGAGCAGGGCCTGCCTCAGGGCCTCCTCTCTGAGTTGAGTGACCCATCTTCCCAGGTCTCCTTTTGTTCTGTCTTGAGCCTCTCTCTTGAGGTCCTGAAAGAAGAGAATGTGCTGTTGTGGGGGGCCTGGAAATGTCCCATGGACCACCTGGTGACTCAGTAAGATGATGTGTGTCCTCTGGGGACAGAAGGAGGTCCTGCACAGAGCTTTCCTGCCCACTGACGCCATCCCCAGACCCTAGTGCGGGGTCTGGCACATAGCAGCCTCCTGGTAATCTTAAGTGGAAGAACACATTTCTCAAGTGATCTTAGCACCATTTCAGGCAATGAATTCCAGCCCAGTCCTTTATTCTGGCCAGCCCTGGTGGGTCCATTAGCTGCAAAAATTAGTCGTGCTCAGTTTTAATGCAAATGAGTAAGTATTACTTTATTGTATTGATTGATAAAGAAACACTCTTTGTATGACATCAAGACCATGAAGAAATTGCAAAGACATAGGTGGGGTCTACAGCAGGGTTTCTCAGCCTTGGCGCTGCTCATATTTTGGGTCAGATGATTTGTTGTGGGGGCTGTCCTGCGTATTGTATTGTAGGATATAGCTCAGCATCTCTGGCCTCTACCCACGGGATGCTAGTAGCACGGTCCATCGCAATCCCAGCTTCCAGTTGGGACAGCCCAAAGTGTTTGCAGACATTGCCACATGTTCTTTTGTGGTGGTGGTGGTGGTGGTGGTGGTGTGTGCATATGTGTGTGCAAAAGGCTCCCTTTGTTGGGAACCACTAATCTAGAGACCACCTAATAGGGTTGGCGTGGGCTCTTCCACAGACCCTTCTGCTTGAAGACAGACAGGTTGATGGACAGTTGGGTTTAGGGAAAAGAATACTGAGTTGAGGGTTCACAGTGAATTTCATCCCCGATGTGGAAGATGAGTGTTCTGTTCCTGGCTGTAGGACGTGGAGCATATTACTCCACATGTGCGAGAAAAAAATCATCCTATCTACTTCAGGACTTTTGTGTGATTAAAGAGGCAAGATAGTCTGGCGGTTTTGATTCCATGGGCACTCTCTAAAAAGTAGGGGTTATATTTATGATTAGTAACGAAGAGCCTCTTAAGGAAAATTATTTTTGGCTCTTGTTCAAGGTTCGGTTGACCATTTATTTTTAAAGAGATGGGGGTGGCCCACGCTGGAGTACCGTGGTGCCATCCTAGTTTACTGCATCCTCGAACTCCTGGGCTCAATTGATCCTCCTGCTTCAACATCCCAAAGTGCTAGTATGATAGGCATGAGCCATTACACCTGGCCCATTTGACTATTTTTTATGCTTGATTGTAGAGAAGGGAATGTCAGTCATGAAGATCTAAACTATAAAACCTGCGTGGCTTAGAGGCTGAGCATGGATTGTGGTTTAAGGAAGCCGCAGGTTCAGTTTCTGGTTATGCCACTTGCTAGCCATGGTGAGACCTTGCCCAGCTTTCATCCTCTCAGTTTCTTTGTCTGTAAAATGGGGGCAATAAGAGTACTGACCTCACGGGGCTGTTGTGTTAGTGACTGCGCTGCCTGTATGGGCCCTCCTTTATTTGAATCCCTCTGCCACAGTTGTCCCATTTTTTTTTTTTTTTTTTAATGGTGACCCAAGTTCCATTATGGACGATTAGGCATTCAGGGGAAGGAGGGATCCAAAGCAGAGACAAAGGCAGCCAGCCAGCTCATCCCCTCTGCAGCTGATGCCAAGGAGGAGCATGCCAGTGGGAAGAAGCGCGGCCATATGGCCGGCAGGGTGCCTCACTGGTAACAGTCAGCCCGGCCCCTTTGAAGTGGTTTTAAGACCAATTTGGTAACTTGATTTGGAAAGTGGTATCGATGACTCCGAGGGCGCAGGCTGCTCATTAGCTGCTGTCTGGGCCCAGCAAATTGGTTTAAGTGGAATGAAATTGGTTCCTTCCCTCCCCGTGCTCATGGCTGAGGTCCAGGCCCGATTGTAATGGGAACCTCTCCTGGGCAAAGGACGTAGAAAAGCTTTGCAGGGAGTCTGACCCTCCTTTTTCACATGTGAATTCTACTTTCTCCTGGGGGTCAGGGCAATAGGCTGATAAAACATAAAAATGAACCTGAAGTGGGTGGGGTGAGTGTGTGTGTGGGAAGTCGGATCAGAGGAGAATGAACAATGAACAGTTGCCGAGTATTTTTCAAGGGCCAGTTAACCATTCCCCTGTTGAGACACCGTGCTTGAAGCATTTTTTTTCTTTTCTTTCTTTTCTTTTTTATTCTCCCATATTACAAACACTGCTGGGAGGAACATCCGCACGTGCTTTCTCGGTCACTTATGTGACAGCTCTTCCAGGATTTATACCCCGAGGCGACTTCGCTGCCTTGGAGGCTAAGGAACATTTTCTGTTTTATAAGATGCGATCACATTGCCCTCCAGAACAATCATGCCGATTTACACTCCCACTGACTGTACACAAGAGCCCTGTTTTCCCCCATCTGGTCACCCACATTTGATAGGTCAGAATTTGGCTTTTTGCCAGTCTCATGGGGGAGATGCCATTTCTGGTAGTTCCCTTCATTGCCGGGGGGGATGAGCAGCCTGCCCTCACCTGCCCCATGCTGAAGGCCCTCCAAAGCCAGCATGAATCCTCACATT
Organism: Macaca fascicularis; assembly: GCF_037993035.2. Taxonomy (NCBI): domain Eukaryota; kingdom Metazoa; phylum Chordata; class Mammalia; order Primates; family Cercopithecidae; genus Macaca; species Macaca fascicularis. The sequence continues at coordinate 137,640,664 of NC_088382.1, forward strand.
CCCTGGTCTGTGCCCTGACAACGTAGGAGGACACGCTGGTCTCGTCCATTGCTTATCTGAACCGATTTCCTTTCCCTGTTCCTTTTGTTGCCTTGAGTATCAGTTTTGGACCTCCCACTGAGCAGTTTTTTCTGTTACGTAGCCATGGACAGGACTGAGTCCTTTGGAAAATGATCACATCGCACTGTTGTTCCCATCTGTTCATTTTTTCCTTCAACTAACCAACATTATTTAACACTTTACTCAGCACAGGATGTGGAACCAAAGGCCTGGCTTTTGGGACACTCACTGTCCCCGATCAACTCTGTGTCCTAGGGAGAGACCCATGGGCTCTCTGGGCCTCCTTTTGTTTCTCTGTAGGAAGAGACTAAAGCTACCAGCCTCCCTGCAGGTCGGAAAAGAGAAAGAGTTAGTAACACAGGCGAATGTGTGCGAAGGGGTTTAGAGACAGGCAAAACATTGCACCAAGGCAGGGCTCGCTGGAGTGCAGACCCAGGAAAAACCCTGCAGGCCACATTGCTTCTGGTCTGTCAGGGTACCAGCCACACATCCAAGGCAGGGAACTTAGGGCGACTGGCCTTTCTGCTCTTGCTGACTCACCCGAGCTTGTTGAGTTATTATTATGCATGAGTCATTCAATCGATGGTATTGGGTGCCTAATGTATCAGACACTCCTAGGTGCTAGGGATATAAGAGCAAGCAAAACAGACATGGTTCTGCCCTTGTGGGCCGTATAGTCTAGTGGAGGAAGGGGGAAGAGGTTAAGTATTTGTAGGAAGGTGAACCCCATGTCAAGAAAGCATCTTCCATCTTTCCAGTGTTTCCAGGTAGCCTGTTACTCATGATAGAGAGGAAGCGGTGGTCATCTTCATTGTTTGGTAACTAGTTTGTGTATGAGAAAATGCTGGTTCCCAAGAAAAAGAAAGAGACTACGGACGAATGATAGCAAGACTATTAAATAGGAATACAATAGAGCACCTGCTATATGTGCTAGACCCTCTTGTAAGAGCTTTGTACAAATTAGGCAGACAGGCAATATTATTATCCCCATTTTATCTACAAGGAATCTGAGTACAAAGTGATAGCTTTTCTGCAGACCTTGTGCACAGGGGTCAAAGTTTGGGAACAATGCCTTTCTTTAATTTGAAAGTATCTGTTGTTGGTCTCACTTGTTGGAATTCCTAGAGTCCCAGAAAAGTAAGTTTTAGTTTTCTTCTGCCAGCATCGGTCAGCCTGCCTTTGACCCAAGGTCACGACTCCCTCCCTCCTCCCTTCCCTTCCCTGCTCTGACATTCTTACCTTGTTTTTGAGTTCCTTATTCCCCAGTTTCCTCCAAGCAGCAGGCTCTGGGAACAGTCCTGTTCATTTATATAACAAATATTTATTGAAATGCAGACATCGTTTTCATAATACCTGTGTACAAGTTAAACCCATGGTCACTTGTTCAGAATATGCCTCTTGTTTATGACAAGAGATGGTCCCTTGTTGAAGGCCTGTCACATGGCATGTACTCAATCTTTTCTTTCCTTTTAATAAATAGGTGAGTATTTTCCTCAATTTGCACATGAGGAAATGGAGGCTCAGAGAGCTTAGGTAGCTTACTTAGAGCCACACAGCTGGGTTAAATGGGTTCAGCACCATGAAAAGCTGACCTTTGATGTCTGCACTCTTATTCTCTGGCTTATTGGGAAAGAATTGGACAGGGATGGTATATGAAGTTGATGGATGCAAAGAGATAATTACTGTTGCTCAAAGGTAGATCGAGAGAGTTTGGGCAAAAACAGAAACATGAACAAGCCCTTGAAAGTCCCCTCATCCTGGGCCTGTGGTCTGTCCTTTGTAACTGCTCTTTCTTTGGCATTCCCTCTGTCTCCCCTGCCCAGCCCAATGCCAGGCACACTGAGCCTATGGGGATTTACAAGGCAGGCCTCAGGTTTCTCCCCTCCCAGGTGGGCATAGGAATCACTGCTTAGCTTAGATTTGGGAGAATGGAAGAGTCAGGCAGAGTCTCACCCGGCCCTGCCTCTGAGCTGCTTTGACACCTGGGGCGGGTTTCTGGACCTCTCTGGACATGACCAGGTGTGTTGTGACTGCCCACCAGAGGCTGGGTCTGTGGATGGAAGACTGAAGAAAAGGCGATGATCACAATCCAGGGACAAGGTTTCTGAATCTTGTGAAATACTTACAAACACTTTGAAACAGGAATACAAAGAAGAGCTCACATTTATTGAGCACTTACTATGTGCTATACCCTCTTGTAAGAGCCTTGCACAAATTAGGCAGACAGACAATATTATTATCCCCATTTTACCCACAAGGAAACTGAGTGCCAAGTGACAGCGTTTCTGCAGAGCCTGTGCACAGGGGTCAGAGTTTGGGAACGCACTGCCTTTCTTTAATCTGAAAGTATCTGTTGTTAGTCTCACTTGTTGAAATTCCTAGAATCCCAGAGAAGTGAGTTTTAGCTTTCTTCTGCCAGCCCCGGTCAGCCTGCCTTTGACCCAAGGCCATAGTAAGTCCCAGAGTGACTTCCCCTCTGTTTTATTTTCCCTGACAAAGGGATACGATATTGTGCGGTGGCTGTGGATGGCGTGTAGCAGCGTTTTCCTTCTCTTGAAAGGCAGCAGCCGAGTGGTGGAGCACAGAGGTATTCCCTGAGCCCCAGCTTGTGCCCCCGGTAGGTCCAGGGCGTTGTGGGAAGGAGACCCGCTCTAGGTGGTCCCGTCTGGTTTCTCAGGGGAGAAAATTCACAGGTCCATCTCCTAGCTGTCATCCAATTCTGTGTAGAAGGGGAAAGCCAAGGTTGCCCTCAGATTTTGATCTTGGTTCACTCAGATTTCTCCATTCCAGACCAGGGGAGCTTCAGGGAAGCTTGGTGACTATGACTGGATGAATTCTGTCCTCCTTAAACCATAGGTTGAAGTCCTACTCACCCATACCCCAGAATGCGACTGTGTTCGGAAATAGGGTCTCTAGAGAGGTACAGTTAACTGAGCTCACGTGGTGGGGCTGTAATACGGTCAGACTGGCGTCCTTATTGGGAGAAGAGATTAAGACGACACAGGAGGAGGGAAGACCACATGTAGACACAGGGGGGAGGTGACCATCTACAAGCCCAGGAGAGGCCTCAGAAGAAACAACTCTCCACATCTGGATCCTGGACTTCTGGCTTTCAGGATTGTGAGGAAATAAACCTCTGTTGTTTGAGCAACCCAGCCTGTGAAAATGTGTTATAGTAGCCCTGGCAGATCAATACAGCGACCACGAGCACATCGCTCACCCTCTCGGAACCCCCTTGGTCTCAGCTCTAAAAGGAAGCTTGAGAATGTCTACCTCACAGGCTGTGGTAAGAGGTGTCAGGAAGAGCCGCCTTTCGTCGGGGGATACTGCGAGCCAGGCCCTGTTTAAGCCTTTTCCATGCCTGAACACACTTAATCCTCATGTGTAGCCTTTGGCTGGGGGGGGGGATACTACTGTTCCCATTTTACAGATGAGGAGAGTGGAGCACAGAGCTGTTAATTAACTTGTCCAATGTTAGTCAGCAAGGAAGGGGCCGGTCAACATGTGGAACTTCGTAGTTGGTCTCTGGCGCCCACACACCAGATCACTATGCCGTCCCAGCTGTTGTTACAATAAGACTATGTAGGTGAAGGGCTCACCTAGTAGTACCTGGCTTATGGGACACATTGAAGGCCAGCCGCCTGTGACATGAACCTCCCATTTGCTGCATTGAGTTTGGAACGTTTGAACTCTAGGAGATGTGTGTGTGTGTGTGTGTGTGTGTGTGTGTGTGTGTGTATGTGTGTCTCTCTCTGTCTCCCTCTCTCTCTCCCCTCTCTCTCCCCGACCTTTCTTTTCTTCCCTCCTGTTTTCGGGAGGGAGCTCAGCCTCCCTTCACTGCCGCTGCCCATCAGCATCCACTCCCTATTCAGCCACCCCCGCCCCCCATCCCTGGTGTTAATTGACTTTGGCTCCTGTCCCGGAGCTCAGCCTGGCATCCAGACCTGCTGTGCTATACTAGCACCTCTAACATGGTTAAACCAACAGGCGTGGCATTTAGCAGATGACGCTGAAACCCGTGAATCTGTCCTTTCTTACTGGGCCATCACTGCTCCAGAGTCCCCGCCTCTTTTATGAAGTGGCTGTCATGGTTGATGGGTGAGTGTCAGGCCCCACCCAGGGACAGGGAGGTCCAGTGCTGGCTGTAGAGTTACCCAGACCTTACGGTAAAAACGCATCACCCTGAACAGGGGCCAGGCCAGGCATCAGCCCAAGCCAGCCCTGCCCAGCAGCTGGATTCTGACTCGCTGAGCCTTAGTCACAGGCCAGAGACTCTTCTGCTTCCAGCTGAGGCTGTCCCCCACCTTCCCTGGCGGCCCCGGTTCCTGGAAAAGCTGCATGCCAGAGGACGGGAGTTTCCCTCCAACTGAAGCCATTAGAACGCTCATTTATTGAGCACTTACTAGTGTCAGAGACTGTGCTAAGCCCTTTACATGAATCTTCTCATTTAAACCTTTTAATAAACTTCCGGGGCACATACTCTTCTAATCTCCCTTTTACTGATGATGCGGGCTTGACAGTGGGCATGCTAACCGGAGAAAGCGGCTCACCTCACTTGGGTGCCACTTTGTGCCAAGTCCTGGGGTTAACACCCAATAGTCCCGTGGCGACGTGCTGTTATTGGTCTCCCTGCATAGGAGTGGGAGTCTGAGACCTGGGCGTTTCTGGGTGTCCCAGCTCCTGTGTGCCATCTGCCTGTCCAGCCCTTAGCCACAAAGCTGTTGTGCCATGTGGGGAGATGTGGCCAGAGTTTCCCAGGTGAGGCTGATCCTGCTTCAAGCGTGGGAGCTCCCAACCACTGCTCCACGCTGCCTCCACTCCTGAACCTGAAGGTGGAGGAGTTTCCTACTGTCTCAAATAAGCACCGGGGGCCAGGGGTCACCGGGCTTAGATGGAATTTGCTTAAAGGACTCTTGGGAGAAGAGCTGATTGGGGGATGGGAAGAGATAGCTGGCAGTCACTTAGGAGACAGATGTGTCACCAGAACTAAAGACTGACCTGGAAGGACTGACTTTCACCCTAAAGTGCCTGGGCTGGGAATTCTCCTTTATGTCTCCTTCCCTCACAGTCGAGATTCAGGTGCCCACGAGGAGCACCCTCTAGTGAGGAGGTGTAGGAGGGAGGATGGCTGACAGCTCAGTCTGCTCAGTACTTTTACAGTTTATAAGCCATTTCACAGACATTATGTCACTCCACTGGGCCATCACATGGGAATGCAAGCCCCTGTCTTTTCTTTTCTTTTTTTTCCAAATGGAGTCCTGCTGTATCGCCCAGGTTGGAGTGCAGTGGTGTGATCTCGGCTCACTGCAACCTCTGCCTCCCGGATTCAAGCAATTCTCCTGCCTCAGCCTCCTGAGTAGCTGAGATTACAGGCACATGCCACCATGCCTGAGTAATTTTTGTATTCTTAGTAGAGATGGGGTTTCACCATGTTGGCCAGACCAGTGTCGAACTCTTGACCTCATGATCCACCTGCCTCGGGCTCCCAAAGTGCTGGGATTACAGGCGTGAGCCACCACACCCGGCGCCTCTGTCTTAATGAAGAAGGAACCGAGGCTTCCTTAGAGAGAGAGAGGACCCTCCTGGGAAACTTCCATCCCACCTGTTCCTACTACCCCAGTGCACTGCTGGAGCTCAATATTCCTGAGGCAAAGCTCCTTGCACAGCAGTGTCCACTGCTGTGTCGTTGTCATACCCGTGCCCCGGCAGAGAGCTCAGGGGTAGGGCCCTGGGTAGGAAGCCCAGGGCAAGGCTAGTGGGTAGAGTTGATGCAGGCCTCAGGCTGATCAAAAGGAAGAGAGCGTCACAGCATGGATCTGACATCCGAGGGACGTCAGATCACAGAAAGGTCTTGAGATTAGAGCTGAATGAATACCCCAAGGAGAAATTAAAAGCATGCAACAAAGGAAGACAATAATATCAATAGCAAGCCTCCCCCGGTCATCACATGCCTAGACTGTGGCTGAACCTCACATTTGTCATTGCACTGGTCCTTGGCACTGCCCTTCAAGGGGAGAACTGTTTGTCCTATTTTGCAGACTAGGAAACATAGCCAGAAAGCATCTGAGCTGGGAATAAAGCCCAGGGTTGATCCCAAAACTTTCCTTCTTTCCACGCTGCTGCTCCTTAGAAAAACAAAAACAGAATTCTTTTTTTTTTTTTTTTTGGTGGGGGGATGGAGTCTCACTCGGTTGCCCAGGCTGGAGTGGCATGATCTCAGCTCACTGTAACCTCCGCCTCCTGGGTTCAAGTGATTCTCCTGCCTCAGCCTCCCAAGTAGCTGGGACTACAGGTGTATGCCACCACGCTCGGCTAATGTTTGTGTTTTTAATAGAGATGAGGTTTTACCACATTGGCCAGGCTGCTCTCGAACTCCTGACCTCATGATCTGCCTGCCTTGGCCTCCCAAAGTGCTGAGATTACAGATGTGAGCCACCGTGCCTGGCCAAAAAACAGAATTCTTTCAATGTTGCTCTAGGAAATTAATTTTTTTAAAATGAATTTCCTTCTGCAATGCCTGGCTCACGACAGACTGTAGATCAAGAAACAGATCTTGGGCCTTTGCCACCCAAGCAGGTTCAGAAAGACTGCCCCGGCCTCCATGTGCCCAGGGAGGCCAGAGGAGCCCACAGTTTCGTTGTCTCAGCAGAGATGGAGGAACCTGTTAACCTGTCTTAGAAGCTAATAAAAAAATCCCAGTGAGATCATGTCTGTTAAAGCCCTTTGAGCTCCCTGAACTCTGAGACTGTCTTAACACTCACTGTCTCATTGCTTACTCAGCACAAATTTCCCCAGGGCTGCAAAGCCCCTTCCCTGTTTCCAGTCTCCTGGTTTCCTTACTCATTTCATTTGATGCTTCCTTTACATCTTGAAGATCTGCCATTTTTTTTTTGTTGTTTAAACACCCTATTCTAGAAAGAACTTGTATGTTTTGGGTACCTATTTTGTGCTAAGTCTTTTTTCTCTATTGACTTTATAGTCATACTTTGAAATAAAATGTAATATGTGCCCTCATTTTCAGATGAGGCAACAGAACACAGTCTGGGGAGCTCAGCAAGGTCTCATGGTTTAGAATGGCAAGCTGTGTCTGCACCTAGGTTGTGCCTGCATTTTTCAGGTCATTCTCTCCAGTAGGCAAAAGCTTCTCTATCCTTCTTCAATGGGAGAACAAGGGCCTGCCTGGAATTTGGCCCTGAACTGACAGTTATGGCATATTACTTATTCTTGCTTTGAAGGTCGGGCCGGACAATCTCTGTCCTTTTGAGTTGTTCTGGAGTATCTCGGCCCCGATCTGCTGGGAGATCACCCCACTGCAACCTCCCTGTGCAGGAATGCTTTTACTGGACTCTGTGTAAAATGAATGAACAGACAGACCTTGATATTGGAGATAGCCTGTAGATTGCCTGAGAACCTGACTCAAACCCACTCTTGTCTCCATCTGCAAAAATCAAGCTCTTTGGAATGCCTTTATCAGGGGGTGGCTGTAAAGATAGTTAGAAGAATAAATTAGAATAGCTAACATTTATTTAGTATTTAGTGTTATAGTAACATTTATTTAGTATGTAGTATCAGAAACCATTCTAATGTTTGCTCTGGTAGCAACAGCACTATCCACACCTCTCCCAAATTAACCATGAAATAAATCGAACAGGTAATTTGCTTCCATTTTACAGATAAGAAAGCTGAGGCGGAAGCTCTAACTTGCAGAGTTGGAGCTGAAACCCAGATCTCCTGAGATTAGAGAAGACGTTTCCGTCTCCCTACTCCAAGAAATCTGTTGTGAGCTCATTTCTATGTGGACTTCCTAGATGACTGGAACATTGTTTTCTTCTTTTCTTTCCTTTCCTCTTCTTTTCATTTGTTTCCTTTTCTTCTCTTTTGCTACAGTTCACGTAGGTGCCTGGTTCATAATTTCTCCCTCCCAGTAGAATCCCAACTACAGAAGATACATACATACATGCAAAGCATGGCCTAGGCAGGTTGGCTGCAGGACTTTGGAGAAAACGCTCACGAAACTTGAAATACTGATCATCTTGAATATCTCTTAATTACTAGCAGTAAGGCACAACCGCATGGAAAAAGAAACCAAAACTGTGGACATGGCTCCAAGAAAAGACTTGCCTTTCAGGGTGAAGCTGACCTCCGTTACTCTTAAGTTTCCTTGTGGGTCACAGAATGTTATTTGAGAATCATTCTCAGGGATGACAGAGGCCTACAATGCCTATATCTTAACTAGAACAGATGCCTTTTGATGAAATTGTCTTGTTGTGGTTGTGTGACTGCTGTAACTGAGAGTCAACAAGTACCTACTTCTTTTTTTTTTGAGACAGAGTCTTTGTCACCAGGCTAGAGTGCAATGGTGCCATCTCGGCTTACTGCAACCTCCACCTCCCAGGTTCAAGCGATTCTCCTGCCTCAGCCTCCCCAGTAGCTGGGACTATAAGCACGCGCCACCACGCTCAGCCAATTTTTGTATTTTTAGTAGAGATGGGGTTTCACCATGTTGGCCAGGATGGCCTTGATCTCTTGACCTCATGATCCACCAGCCTCAGCCTCCCAAAGTGCTGGGATTACAGGTGTGATTACACGCCCAGCCAACAAGTACCCACTTCTACCTGTGGGTGTCCTTTAGCCCCCAAGTGCCTCTTCCAGGTGGGAGTTGCCTGCCTTGCACAGGTGAACAAACTGAGGCCCAGGGAGTGGCTTCCCCAAGGTCATACAGTGTAGAAGAAGAATTCGGGCCTCTGTTTGAGTTCGTGGATTCCTCCATGAAGCAATGGCTGAGCTACTGCTTTTCAACTGGCGCTTGGCTTGGTCCTGGGAGGCTGTGAGCTCTGTACCACAGGCCAGGGCTTTCCGTGTGCTGCCACGTTTATCCTTTGCACCATCCTACAAGCCTGTCCTCCAGCTCCTCCATCCTTTATTCAAAACATTTAGGATGAATTACGTTTGGGAGTTTATCCTGTTTTGAGATTTCAGAAAGGCAACGGAGTACGCATATCATACCATGTGTAATGGGGTGAACTGTGTCTCTCCAAATTCGTATGTTGAAGTCCTAGTACCAAGGACCTCAGAATGTGGCCGGATTTGAAGGTAGGGCCTTTCAGGAGGTGATTAAGTTAGAATTAGGCTGTTAGGGTGGGCCCTAAGCCAACTGAGCTAGAGTCCCTGTAAGAAGAGGACATTTGGACAGAGACACCAGGATGCGCACACACAGAGGGAAGGCCGTGTGTAGACACAGTGAGAAGACAGCCATCTGCAAGCCAAAGAGAGGCCTCAGGAGACACCAAACTGCCAACACCTTCAACTTGGTCTTTTGGCCTCCAGAATTATGTGAAAATAAATTTTTGTTGTTAAAGCCACCAGTCTGTAGTCCTCTGTTATGGCAGCCATAGACCAATACACCATGTGTCTGGGGCGGTGCCTCTAGCCAAGCCCAGAATTTCTACAGGGAAATATGTTAATTTTCATACTAAATCGGATAAATAAAATCCATAAACAACCTCACGGTAGTTGAGATCAAGACACTAAGTTACCAACACACAGTGGGCCTGAGAGTTACGCCCAGAAGTCTGTAATTCCCTCCCCTCCCCTCCCATGCCCTTCCCTTCCCGAGACAGAGTTTCTCTCTGTCTCCCAGGTTGGAGTGCAGCGGCGCAATCAGCCCACTACAACTTCTACCTCCCGAGTTCAAGTGATTCTCATGTCTCAGCCTCCCGAGTAGCTGGGATTACAGGCACGTTCCACCATACCCAGCTAATTTTTTTTGTATTTTCAGTAGGAACGGGGTTTTTCCATGTTGCCCAGGCTGGTCTCAAATTCCTGGCCTCAAGTGATCTGCCTGCCTCAGCCTCCCAAAGTGCTGGGATTACAGGCGCGAGTCACCATGCCCGGCTGTAGTATCATTTCTATTCTGCAGATAAAAAGCCAAGCTCCAAGAGGCTTATAATTTGCCCAAGATGCCCAATTAGTTTCTGCAAGGGCTAAATGTGAAGCTAGGTAGCTGGCCTCCAGGCCTTTGAATTTGCCTGTCATACCGTACCACCTCTTGACAGAGATAGCCCGGGTTAGTGCCCTCGCAGAGCTTGGGGAGGTTAAAAGGCACATCTACAACTATAGTATGTCACAGTGGAGTGTGAGAAGGGCATCTGGGACCCATGCTCAAGGGGAAGAGCCTTGGATTTGGCCCCAGCACTCAGCTGTTTCAGGTTGAGCCCTAGTGCTTGTTCCACAGAAAGGATGGTGCAGAGCCAGGCTGGCAGGGCTGGGACTGGAGCTTAGGCTGAGTGGGGCCTGCCCCTCATCCATCCAGCACCATCAAAGGCCTTTCCTTGGCTGGCAAGAAGGGAGCTCTAGACAAAGTCTGCTCTGCTTTTCCACACGGTGTAGGGAGAGATAGGGAGCTGTGGCAGGAGAAAGGACTGCCACCTCTACTCCAGGTTCCGTGGTGAAGGGAAGACACAGCTCTGCAGTTTAATTTTCTGTTGTTGTTGTCGTTTTTGTTTTTTGAGATGGAGTCTCGCTCTGTCGCCAGGCTTTAGTGCAGTGGCGCGATCTTGGCTCACTGCAACCTCTGCCTCCTGAGTTCAAGCAGTTCTCCTGCCTCAGCCTCCCGAGTAGCTGAAACTACAGGCACACACCACCACACCCAGCTAATTTTTGTATTTTTAGTAGAGATGGAATTTCACCATGTTGGTCAGGATGCTCTGGATCTCTTGACCTCATGATCCGCCTGCCTCGGCCTCCCAAAGTGCCGGGATTACAGGCATGAGCCACTGTGCCCGGCCAGTTTAATTTTTTTATAAGTCTCATGTTTCTCCGCAAAACATGAAAACAGGGTCTGCTTCACACTTGAGCTAGAGCCCTCCTTTTAGCAGAAACTTGTTCTTATTTATTCATTTTTATTTTATTTCAAGAATGGCCTTTCATAGGCCTCACTATCTTGGTTGGCACTATTATTACTATTATTATCACCACTTATCATGATCACTTTTTATTCTTCTCTCTAGTAATTAACCAGTTATCTCTGGCCTAGCTTGCATGGTGGTTTAATGCTTTTCAAAGACTTTTACAACCACTGTTTACCTCTACTTTAGCTGCTAGTACCATCCCTATTTCGCACATGTGGACGTGCAGGTTCAGAGATGTCAAGTCACTTGCCCCAGGTTGCACAGCTTGGGGATGGCATTATCCACACTCTGCTCCCAAGCACTAGGAAGAGCACCATGAGAGCCTGTCATATGAAGCCCTCTTCAGACTCGTTTCAGGGATGACTTTAAACATGTCTTCTGGCCGGATGCGGTGGCTCACGCCTGTAATCCCAGCACTATGCAAGGCCAGGGCCAAGGCAGGCAGATCACGAGGTCAAGAGATCAAGACCAGCCTGGCCAACATGGTGAAACCCCGTCTCTATTAAAAATACAAAAATTAGCTGGGCGTGGTGGTGCACGCCTGTACTCCCAGCTACTCAGGAGGCTGAGGCAGGAGAATCACTTGATTCCGGGAGGTGGAGGTTGCAGTGAGCCGAGATTGCGCCACTGCACTCCAGCCTGGCGACAGAGCGAGAATATGTCTCAGGAAAAAAAAAAAAAAAAAAAAAAAAAAAAAAAGTCTTCTGCAGGCCATGGGGGACATGGTCTTCATTTTTTAGGTGAACAGACTGAGGTACAGGAGGAGTCACTTGCCTAGGGCCAAACAGCTCGTACCTCTTCAGGCCTTCCCGGTCCTGGGAGCAAGTGTTTCTCTGCCTTGGGAGGCTTTGCAGTGTGTGCTGTGCAGCTGATAGCGCTGCAGCCCTTGAACATACACATACATGAGGTGCACACAGGCAGGCGCGTGGCAGGCAGGGAGGCGTGGGGGCACTTTCCAGCTTCACTGCCATGCCTCGTTCCGCAGGGCAAGGCTGAGGAACAGCGGGCAACCTGTGTGATATGGGGATAGACTTGTTCTCAGATCTTGGCCATGGTTTCTAATTCCCTGGCACCAAAAACCCTGCTGGGTGATCAAAGCCGAGTGCCCCTAACAGAAAGCAGAGAGGCACATGGGAATGACAGGTGGTGAGGTGAAGGGAAGATGGGCGTGGCATCAAACAGAATGGACAGAGTGGTTAGTTGGCTGATCTAATGTGGAGGAGGTTGTAATCTATTCATTTAAATGAATATAATTATTTAGAACCTACCATACCAACCTTAGAAAGCTTCATGCTTTGTGTTTTTGGGGTTTTTTTTTGTTTTTTTTTTTCTCCTTTTTGAGACAGAGTCTCGCTCTGTCACCCAGGCTGGAGTGCAGTGGCCTGATCTCAGCTCACTGCAGCCTCCATCTCCCGGGTTCAAATGATTCTCCTGCCTCAGCCTCCCAAGTAGGTGAGACTACAGGTACATGCCACCACGCCCAGCTAATTTTTTGTATTTTAGTGGAGCCGGGGTTTCACCATGTTGCCCAGGCTGGTCTCGAACTCCTGAGCTCAGGCATTCCGCCCGCTTCAGCCTCCCAAAGTGCTGGGATTACAGGCATGAGCCACCATGCCCGACCTATGCTTTCTGTTTTATTTGATTCCCTTTTTGGGGAAGACAGGGCAGGTTGAAAAGTCTGCTTTCCAGGGGAGGAAACTGAGGCTCAGAGAGGAGAAAGTCAGGTGCCAGAGATAGGTGACAGCCAGGATTTGACCCAGTGATTTAGGATTCCAAGTGCAAGACTCAAAGTGTGTCTTGACAGCTGCAGTCTGAGATCTGGATGTGTGCCTTCTGTGGCTCAGTGACTCCAGAATTTTTCCAACGTCTGGTTGTACTGAATAACAATAGTAGCACCAATGATCCCATAGCCAACAGCCACAGGAGCCATGTGTCAGGCTTTGTTCTAAGCACATGTCATATTTGAACTCAGAGTCCTCCTAGCTCACTGTGAAGTGAGTGCTCTCGAAGGGGGACCTTAAGGGCCTCAGTCAGTTGTCACGGTCACAGCACCAAGATGGGAACCCAGCAGGCGGTCTGGGTCCTCATGGTTTGCTGCTGTTCTGTGCTGCCCCATAGCGGGGTGGGGTGGGGTGGGGTTAGACCTGCAGAGCATCCGTGTGGCTCTAAGGGAGAAAGAGCAGGAGGGAGATTTGGGACGTCTCCTGAGTGCTAGCCATGTGAGTGCATTTTACCAAGCGAATTGATGACTGTTTATCAGTCCCCTGATTGCTTCCTGTCTTATGTTTTCATCTTATCCATGCATTTAGTGAGCATTTATAAAGGAATTCTGGTATTCGAAATATTCTACACTCTGGGGATATAAAAGTTAAAAGTCCCAGGCCGGGCGCGGTGGCTCACGCCTACAATCCCAGCACTTTGGTAGGCCGAGGCGGGCGGATTACAAGGTCAAGAGATCGAGACCATCCTGGCCAACATGGTGAAACCCCATCTCTACTAAAAATACAAAAATTAGCTGCACATGGTGGCACGTGCCTACAGTCCCAGCTACTCGGGAGACTGAGGCAGGAGAATCACTTCAACCCGGGAGGCGGAGGTTGCAGTGAGCCTAGATGGCGCCACTGCACTCCAGCCTGGCAACAGCGCGAGACTGTCTCAAAAAAAAAAGACCCAGTGCCTACCCTTAAAGGAGCTCTTCTCATTGCAAACTCTTTAAGGAAAGGAGGCAGGAAACAGACATCTTTAAAGGACCAGAGGTTGATTTAGGCTGTTCAGATATTGTTAAGTTGCTCAGCATCTGAAGTTCAAGGAGGCTGAGAACAAACCCGTTAGGAAATGGCAAAAGGGTCTTGGGACCCAGGTCAGCAGCCCCTCAGGAGCCCCTGGGTATTTGAGCTCCTAGCCCCAAGTGCAATATACAGGTGAGGCCCCTGCAGAAGTTTCATTAGGCTGAGTTCATTTCTGGAAGCAGGGAATTGACGTCCACTTAACCGTCCCTAATGCCTGCCTTTTCATGTATGTCTACACTTACTTCTGGCCTTCCCCACATGCAGTATGTTATTCCTGGAAGGGGTCTCCTGTACATGGTAGTTTTGCCATCTGCAGACAACCCAGGATGACATGACTTCTGGAAATTTCCCTGATTTCTTTCTGCTTCACACTCTCCCTCTTTTGCTAGAACGAATTGGCTTAGGCATACATTGTGGTGTTCATTCAACATGTCCAGTGCAGCCTGTTACTGCAGTTCCCGAGTTAGAGGATCCGTGAGCCCACTCTGAACAGAGGGGCACATGGGGAAGCTGAGTCTCTGATGAATGGGTTGATTTGTCCCAGGTCACACAGCTTGAGGGTGGCAGAAGCCAGATCTCAGGCCTCGGAGGTGCTCTCTTCCATTTGCCTCCCTGGTCTTGCCTCCTGGAGGCTTGTAGATAGGAGACACCCTTCCTGGAAAGACAACAGCTTGGGGACATTACAGATAAGGCTGGGCGGGCGTGCCTGGCCAGCCCAGAATAAAAGGATCACCAAGAGAAGTTAGGAATCGACCTTCCTTGAGGTGGGTTCTGCAGATAAAGATGCTTTTGAAGTTCAGTTGGTGGGAGATAGGATCTTTGTGGCCTTCTGGATGGATGCACCATGATAGGGAAATCAGCAAGCTGAAGATAGGGAAAGTGAACACTTATCGCTGAAGGCCTCTGCGGGTTTGCTTTGAGGTACTTCCTTCCTGTCAACCCTGTTCTGGAGTCTGTCTCCATTTTTCAGACACAAAAACTGAGGCATAGATAACTGTTTTCTGTTTTTTGTGGGGAGAGGGTATTATTGTTTCGATTTCCTGGTACACTTCAAAACATAGGGTGTTTCTCGTTATGCAGTAGTTTAATTGAGCACATACTGCAGGCCAGGCACGGTGCTGCATACATTCTGGAAGTACAGGATGAGTTGGAAGTGCTGTTTTTCCTTATTTAGAGATTTTTTGTTCTCCTGTGTGTGTGGGGGGTGGGGAGGGGCGAATAGGGGAGGAATTTAGATGAGAAATCAGATAATCACAGTCATGGTGCCTGCCTGGGGACACAGGGTACCATAGGCACACAGAAGGGCCCAGGGTGTAGGGTTGGGGTGCTCAGGGAAAGGAAGGAGTTTGCCCAGAGAAGAGGCAGGAGGGAGACAGGAAAGGTAAGCAGAAGCCAGATCCTAGAAAGACCATTTTGACTTTGTGCTGAAGGCAGTGGTCTCATGATGCAGATTTTACGCAGAGGTGGGAGAGGGAGAGATTAGCGCTTCAGAAAGCATGGCCTCTGCCATAGGAAGACAAGATCGGAGGGAGATTCAAGCTGGTGACCAGTGGTGACGGGGCCTGAGCTGGAGGAGACAGGGATGCACCGGAGACCCAATAGAGAAGTCCCTGAACGCGGTGCATGAAGAGCCTCAGGGGTTACAGGAAGGAAGGAGTAAAATGTTCTGCTCGGTGTCCAGCTCAGGCCACTGCATAGATTCGGTGCTGTGTGTTGTACTAGGAAATGCAGAGGTGATGGGGATTGTTTGGGCTGGAGTCTGGAGGGGCTATTCCCCACCCCAAGCTGGGTGAACAGCTAAGGTAAATGAGGGCTGTGCCCAGGGCTGCATGAGCAAGCCCAGGTTCTCCTACCAGCAAGCTGCCTTGAAGACTCTGAGGCTGGAAATGCAGAACCTCGTCTGTACCGCTGAGCAACTGTTCCCCATACACATTACTATTCTCCAAACCGTGGAACAACAGGAAGGATTGTTTTGCCAAACTAAAAAGTAAAGAAAGCACTGGTTTCCTTCCATGGTGTTCCTCTTTAGACCGTGCCTTCTCAGCCTTGTTTAGGGAGTGGGGATGGCCTGCAGGAGCTCCAGAGGCCCCTCTGCCCAGCTCTGACTCCTGGTTCCTGGCTTCAACACCGACTAACCTGTAACTTCACATTTTGGTCTGTGAAAGGGGTAGAAATGTAGCACCTCTGCATTTTCCAGGTTTGTGAGGACGAAGGAGGTAATGAATGTAGAATTTTTTTTTTTTTTGAGAGGGAGTCTCGCTTCGTCGCCCAGGCTGGAGTGTAGTGGCATGATCTCTCCTCACTGCAACCTCCACCTCCCAGATTCAAGCGATTCTCCTGCCTCAGCCTCCCAAATAGCTGGGACTACAGGGGCACACCCAGCTAATTTTTGTATTTTTAATAGAGACAGGGTTTCACCACGTTGGCCAGGATGGTCTCGATCTCTTGACCTCGTGATCCACCTGCCTTGGGCTCCCAAAGTGCTGGGATTACAGGCGTCAGCCACCGCGCCTGGCCATGAATGTAGAATTCTGAGCCCAGGGCTGGCTCATTGAGAGTGGGCCACACATTAGGGGGTTGTTGTTGTACACATGATCATCAGTGGCACTGCTTTGCAGCCTAATAGTTTTTGACACATGTGTTCCTTTTTAATCCTTAAGCCAGCACCGTGAGTTGGGTGTGATCCACTCACTGAATTTTTTAACTTCAGCTGTGACATTATAGATCATCTAGCTCTGCTGTGACCTTATTTTGTAGATGACAGGGCTAGGGTTACCATCCCTCTTAGGGCCTAGGGTCTGGGTGTTCTCACGCCCAGGTTGGGCTTTTTGTCCTTGTCTTCTGGGGGTTCTTCTGCATTTTAATTGTTTTGAGACAGAGTCTCGATTCGTTGCCCAGGCTGGAGTGCAGTGGTGCTATCTCAGCTTGCTGCAGCCTCTGCCTCCTGGGTGCAAGCAATTCTCCTTTCTCAGCCTCCCCAGTAGCTGGGATTACAGGGGCACACCACTGCGCCTGGCTAATTTTTGTATTTTTAGTAGAGATGGGGTTTCACCATGTTGGCCAGGATGGTCTCAAACTCCTGACCTCGGGTGATCTGCCCACCTCAGCCTCCCGAAGTGCTGGGATTACAGGCATGAGCCTCCATGCCTGGCCTCATCTGCATTTTAGTGTCCCTATTTTACAAAGGAGCAGACTGAGACTTGCAGATGGGCAGTACTGTCAGATCCCCACTGGGGTGGTCAGGGAAGAAGAGGTGATTGAAAGAGGGCCCCAGTGGACCTCTGTCCTGTGGGATTGAGGTCGGGCTGGCCAGCTCTTCTCTCTTTCCTCAACAGAGTCTGGGTCTCACCCTGCCCAACAGCTTTCTTTTCCTTCTAGAGGTGCCCAAGACAGGATCTTTCAATTTCTGGGATCTTCCATCCCTCGCACGGCAGCCTTCCTGCCCCTGCCCAAGCTGACTTCACACCATGCTCTGTTATCCCAGGTCCTAGGCTTGCATCGGCCACTTGCCACTATGTTAGTGATTGCCTGCCCTCTACCTCGGACTGTACGGTCCAAGGGGCAGGGCTGGGCTTTGCCATTTCTCTGTCCCTGGTGCTTCTCTCAGTGTCTGACACCTGGTGAGACTTGCCATCTGTTTGGTGCATGGGTGAGTGTGGTTGTCTGCACTAGCGTTGTTATTGGAAATCACTCAATTCTTGCTCTTCTCACCCACTCCTGCCTCCTCTGAGAAAAAGTGTGGCAGAAAAGTTCCCTGAACTACTAACACAGGGGGATTTAGTGCCCTTAGATATTTTTAATTTTTCCATAGAAGGCAGCGCCCCCCTCCACCTTGTTTTGAAGCAGCAGCATTTACAAATATTGAAACTAACTTTGTACATCCCCACTCTGACTTCTGGGCCTATTTAATAAACATCCACTCAAACATGTACTATGTGTCAGGCATCATTTTTGGCATTTGGGTAACATCAGGGAATGATGTTTGGGGAGGAAGCTGTTCTAGCTGGGGTCCAGGTGGAGTTAGAATGGAGGAATGGAGTCCTCCCCTAAATGCAGCATGGCCTTTGTCCTGTGTGCCTTGGGACCCAGCCCTGGTGGTTCCCTCCACTTCTCTGATTCTTGGTTTGCATGTATATTGACTGAGGAGTTGGAATAGAAATATCTTCATATTCTGTTTTCAGTACTAGGATCGTTTATTCGTCCAGTAACGTTTGTCAAGGGAATGTCCAGTGGAGAATGGCTGAATTTGCACTCTCAGGGAACTCACAGCTGGAGGGGGAACCCCACAGAGGCTGCGAAGGCTTACTGCAGATGGAGGAGTACCATGATGACGCTGAGCCCCAGGAGCGTCCTTCCAGGACAGGCAGATGGGTTCAGGGAAGGCTGGGCAAAGAGGGGCATGTCAGCCATGTCCAGAGAGCAGCAGCATCTGCCAGGGGTCCTGTTTTGTCAGTTGTTATTCCCAGGTGTTCGGTGGAGTGTTCCCCGCAGCAGGCCTGCACCTGGATGTCAGAGTGGGAGGCCGTTAGCTCACTGGTTCACATAGTTCCTGGTTATGCCTGTCGTATGGTGGCCGGTCCTCAGCGTGGCGGATACAGCAGCGACCAACCCAAGCCGCCGCTGGGAGCAGAACTGGATGATGGAGGTCATCGGAAGGGTTCCAGCCACACGGGGCTTCAGCCCCTCCTGAGTCAATGCCTGGCTTCCTTCTCAGGCTGGAGGCAAAGGCCCTTACCGTTTTTTGTGGCTGCAGTAACAAATTTCCACAGATTTGGTAGCTTCAAACAACAGAAATTTATCGTCTTACAGTTCTGGAGGCCAGAAGTCTGAAATCAAGGCGTCAGCGAGGTTGACTCCCTCTGCGGTGCTAAGGGACAGCCTTTCCTTGCCTCTTCCAGCTGCTTGTGGCACTGGATGTTGCTTGGCTTGTGACGGAATCATTCCATTTCTGCCGTTGTCCCCACATACCTTCTCTATGTCCATCTCCCCTCATCTTTTAGGACCTCCAATGATCTCATCTCAAGATTGTTATTTTTAAAAAAATTTATTTAATTTTATTATTATCTTATTGATTTATTTTAGGAATGAGGTTTTACCATGTTCCCCTTGCGGCTCTCATGCTCTTGAGTGCAAGCCATTGTCGTGCCTCAGCCTCCTAAAGCATGGGATTACAGGCGTGAGCCCCCACGCCCATCCGAGATTCTTGACTTCATTACATCAGCAAAAGCCCTTTTCCCAAATAAAGTCACAGGCACCAGATTCTAAGGGCAGTATCTTTTTTCTGGGGGGGAAGACAGCATTCAACCCACGCTAGACCCCGGCACTTCTGGGGAAAGCCAAGGCTCAGACCTCGTATCCAGATGCTCTTTTCTGTGGCTTTGTCACTTTTTTCTTATCTTATATGAGAAATATATACATATTTTAAAAACGTAATTAAAATTTTGTTGATATAATTTCACTTTCACACTGAGTAAAAGCTGCAAGAAGAGTACAAAGAACTCCCTCATATACTTTACCCAAGTTCAGCAGTGAAAAAATGTTGCCCCCTCAGTGGGTATAATGTACACATTTTCTTACAGCCAGATTCATCAGAGCCTCGTGCTCCCCCTACCCATCACAGCGCCAGACAGAGAGTTTACTGCAGGGCTGGACAGTAGTGATTGGCCTCGGGCAGCTGCTCACTCCAGAGCTTGTGGTAGGCTCTAGCGTTACATCTGTCACCGGGAAGGTGGCATCGTCCTGACACAGTCACAAAGAGGCCAAAGACACCGTTCTGTTCACCCCCCATTTAAAGCCAAGTGGCCATCCTGGGTTCTGGGGGACCCTTCCTCATTCTCTCCGCTCTGCCCGTGGATGCATCAGTTGCAGGCACTTCAGATGCAGGTGGGGTTATTTAGAGAAGGCGGCTCCCCACACGCCTGCTGCCTTTTGGTCCATTTTGAGCTGGGTGTCCAAGCCTCTGCCTTACATCTCGGAACTGACAGAGTCAGGTGCTGGGTGTAGAACAGAGACTGGTAGGAGATGAGCAGTCTGTTTAGAGTCCGCCAGGAACTCTGTGCTTGAAGCTCTGAAGAGCTTCCATCCTACTTTCCTGATTACGCAGACTTTAGGTAATCAGGAGGAGAGGCAAGGAGGTTACAGGATTTACCTTTTGGAAAGACTACTTTGATATGAATGCAGAATCAGGGCTGGAAAACCAGTGAAAGAGAATGTCACCATAAATAGTATAATTGCAAGTCCAGTTTTAGAGGTTTTGCCAGAGGCTCATGGAGGGGGTAGCTTGCTTGGTTTGTATTAAATTAAATTGCTTTACTTAGAGTCCCTATAAATGCTGGCGGATCAATGTAGCTGATGGTTTCATAACAAAACAAGAATGATCCTAATAGCATCTAAGAGAATGCAAACCTTAATAGTACAGTGTTGCTTTTGATCCTGCCACTGTATGGTACTGAATTTACCTGGGTTATGGAGTCTCATAATTGTCCCAAAAGCTGTGGGAAGAGGCAGGGAGAGTATTTTTGCCTCCATTCTGGGGATGAGGCAGCTGAGACACTCAGAGGTGACCTGAATTGCTGAGTGTCGTGCACCTAGTAAGTAGCACACACAGCTGCACGTGGACCCTGAGTCTTAGAACTAAGACTCCACACTAGTTCTTTTGCTGACTTCTGAGCTATGCCCATTTCTCTCACTATGGATTTGTTTTCCACTATGCCTTTAGGAAGCTAAACTGGGGCATAACTGGGGCACAAGATGGGGGATGGGGTTTGCCCCTCTTCTCAGCAGCCAGAGAAGGCCTTGGGAGCAGTAAAGAGCCTTCTGTAACCTGAACTGCCTGACATCCTTGCCCTTAGCCACATGGGGCTGTTGAACACTTGACCTGGGGCTGTAGCGGCTGAGGGACTACAATTTTTGTGTGAATTAATTTCAACAGACTTAAATTTAGATAGCCCTCCCTATGTAGCCAGTGGCTACCCCATTGGACAGCATGCATCAGCGCTGTAAAAGTCAAGTGTGCACCACACTGGGACATAGGAAGGACTTTTCAGGAAACCATTTGACTGTTGGGATTGTCGTTTCATTTTTTAGGGGTATGGTGGGGAGTACCTGCTGATGGGGATATCAGAATGGCTTTCTTTTTTGCTTCCCTTGATGTGCCGAGTCTCCATGCCCACTGTCACGGGTATCCCAGAGCTGTGACTGGTGGGTTTGCTGTCTAAGATGGGTCCTGAGCCCCAGGCCCTTTTGCCTCAGAAGAGAAAATCCCCAGGAGGCTGCTGATGCTAGCTCTGGAAGACTTTAATTCGAGGGTGGCACACCTGACAACGCCTTGGGTAATGAGTGTTTGTTTCTGGAGGCTCATGGGACACCCACCCCGGGGCTGATTGCAGGTTGGATGCTGCTTGGTGAGAATGGATGCACACCCACCCACTGATGACAAAGGGACAGGTCAGGAGGAGGACAGGGCCTTTCTTTGAATGGAAAACCTGACCGGGGGCCTCTCCTGGAAGATGAAGATTGAACTGGGCAGTAAACTGGGGAGAAGGGGAGGTTAACTTCTGGGAGGCTTACAGAAGAGGGAGGAAGGAGGAGAGCAGCCTGAGATTAGTCCCATGAAGGCTTCACTCTTGTTTGCCCAAGTGTCCTCCTGTATGGGACACAAAGTGGACTTGTAATCCAGTACTGGCTGAAAGGAAGAAAAATGGCAGAGGCTAGCACTGGGGCCACCCTGAGCAAGTGGTGTGTTCATCTGTGCATGTTCTGGACAGTACCACGAGGTCAGCAAATGCCTCTGCCTGGCATCTACCACAAAGTTCAGTCCAGAGGGTGCTCTGTGGCCCTGCCAAGAATAAGGCCTCGTCAGGAAAGGCTCACCCTGTATTTTCCCAGCCTACTTTGAGCCATCTCCTGAATAAAGGACAGCGTGCCTGGGCAGTACCTCTCCTGCCACAAAGACGGAAGGGAAAAGTATGGCAAGTGCCTCAAGACTCCTTTTAATGTCAGCTTCCTACATCCAGATAAGGAGACGAGCTCGCGATGGTTCCGTAACTTGCCAGACGTCTCACAGGAGATCCATTGCTGAGTATCTGAGCACACACAGGCTCCCTTTACAGACTGGAAAAGTCTTTCTGGTCAGTTTGCCTCCAGTGACATTTATTGAGCGCCTGTAGTATGCTTGGATGCCGTCTCGAGAGGGCGCTTTGGGTTCGAAGGCTCCAGAAACTTACGGCTATGGAGCACTCATTCCTATTCGGCGCTGACCTTTGTTCACGTTTGTGCTCAGCCAACAATCCTGTGTAGGACAGTGGAGCTTGACAGATGTTTGCAGAAGGCCTGCCTCGCTGACTCCATACACAGATTGCATAGGGTTTTCCAAATGGCAGCTGGGCAGAAGTTCTGGATCTGTCAGAACTGAGTGGGAGAACCTGCAAAACATGCAGGGGTGTATACGTCCCTTTTCCCAGGTGACCCACCTGCCTGGCTTTTGGGAACAGGATCTGTCTTCGATGGTCCCTCACTAACTGCCTGGCTTACTCACTGTTGCAGATCTGGGGATGTCTGTTGTTAAGACACCATGCATCTGGATGCCTCTTGAGTGTAGAGTGCTGGCTCAGCTGTAGGGTGGGGTGGGATAGGGGTGGTTTGAAACCTCTTTCAAAAATATCGTTAGGGAGACACCAGGACAGCGCTGACGTGGATGCAGAAGCTAAGGGCGTTTGGAGATGAGGTCGGCACATGCAGCTTCTCTGATTTTACAGTTGCCACCAGGAACTCAGGATTATGTTCCCGTTAACTGAAGACACACCGAGAGGCCTGGCTTAGGCAAAAGCTGGCCAGTGGGGAGTATGAGGGAGACCCTAAAAGGGTGAGTACAGTGGGTGAATTGTGTCCCCTAAATAGATATGTTCAGGTCCTAACCCCCGACCCCTTGAATGTGACCTTAGTTGGAAGGATCTTTGAGGATGTAATAAAGTTGTGGTGAGGTCATCTTGGGGTATGGTGAGCTCTTAATTCAATGAAGGATGTTTTTGTAAGAGAAAGGACACATGCGGATACAGACACACTCTGGGAGGAAGGCCATGTGATGATGGAGGCAGAGATGAGATGGATACAGCACCAAGCTAAGGGAGGCCATGGATTCCTGCCAGCGCAGTGACTTTCTGCAAAGCAAGAAAGCTGGCCGGCTGGAGCGGCCCACCCCACGGAGGCCACTGGAAGCACCTGACCAATATGGGTGGGGCACTGGCAGTCCTGGGGTGAACGCAAGCCCCTGGGGCAGAACTTCACCCCCGCGTGCAGCTTGCAGCTCTGGCTGCTGCCGTCCCAATGCTGGAGTTCAGCAGTAGTTGCTGAGGAATCTGCAGGCTCCTCAGGAGCAGGTGTCCAGGGAGGCTGAGGCCAGATGCCTTGCCTTTCCCAGCCCCAGTGAAGGGACCAGGACAGCAGTTCTCAGACTGGCTTTTCCAAGGGCGATGTGAGTAGAGGAGAGGCTTGCTGAGCCGTCTTCACCAGTCACCTGCCTGACAGTCTCACCTGGCCAGACTGTCCAAAGACCAGCATTCTACTCTTCCTTTCTCCGTGTCTAAAGAATCCTCAGTAAACAGCCTGGAGCCTCGATAATAACAGCCCGTTTCTGTCCCGGTGGTGACAGATATGCTAAGAATGTTCTATGCACACAACTTGCAGTAGTTAGTTCCTGTAACCTCACAGTAGGCATTTGGGGTTGATGCTGTCCTTATCCCCATTTTATAGATGAGGAAAGTGAGGCCCAGAGAGGTAGTCTGCCTTGTCCAAGGTCATAGCAGACTGGAACTCGTGGCCTGGCATGGATTCCAGAGGCTAGGCTGTTCTATGCTACACTGCAGTGCCCTGGCTTGAGGGCTGCCCTCTTCATTGATTCCTCCCTTTAATCAAAAAATATTATTGGGCCCCTGCTCTATGCCAGTGTAGGGCAGGGGCCTGGAGCTATTGCATGGGAAGAGAGATAGGCCGTCTTCTCAAGAGCTCTCACCTGAAACCTAACTCTCACAAATAATCCCTAACAGATCACGTACTCTTGGAAACTTCTCTAAGCAGTGTGGGCCTGGACCGTCTCCTGCAGAGGCCCAGCAGGGAACGGAGGCAGGGGAGCAGGGGATCAGGGTGCAGGCTGCAGGATCAGGCAGACCTGGAGGTGAATGCCAGCTGCGTAGGGACTGGCTGCATGATCTGGGCAAGCTCCTGACTGGCCCTTGGCTGTCAAGGCCTGCTATGCAGAGCAAATGAGAAACTGTCTGCCCTCCACAAAAAAAAATAGCTCCGACTAGTTAGAAGTCATGAGTGCAGATTAGAGCAGGGGCTGGCAACCTTTTTCTTTAAGGGTTAGACAGAAACTATTGTAGGCTTTTTGCAGGCCACAGGGTCTCTGTCAGGACCAGACTCTGCTGTTATAATAGTACCTAAGCAGCACTGATAGCACACAGAAGAATCGACGTGGCTATGTGCCGATAAAACTTTATTTACAAAAACTGATAGCCTGTCATTTTGCTGGCCCCTGATTTAGATGACATGAGATGGGACATGTAACGGCCACGACATCAGTTAGCTGAGTGATAACCTGCTCTGTTTTTATTTTCTTTTGCCTCCTCCTAGAGCATTTGGCCTTTAAAGTAATAGTGATGCCCAGTTTTTTGAGGTTCCCTACTTTCTTTGGTGATCTTTAGTTCTTGTTTTTATTTTTCGGGGAGGTGTCTTACATAGCTTTATTTAACCCTCCAGTGCCCCTAACCAAGGTTGAGACCCCAATCGTGAGTCTTCCCCCCGGCCCCTGTGAGGCTGTGACAGAGGGTTGGAGAGTGATGGCTAGTAAAAAACAAGTCAGGGCAGATCGAGAGGAATGTGAATGCAGACAAAATGCTGTAGCTTATGCTGAAATGTGTGTCCCCTGAGGGTCTGAGGAGACAGAAAGAGGAGAAGGTAAGGTGAGCAAGCCGCACGCCTGGATGCAGAATTCCTGCAAATATGGTAAGACCTTTCCCTCATATCCAAGAGCCAAAGGGGGATTGGGCATGCGGGCTCCAGGCAGAAAGGACTGCTGGAGACCATGGGTGTCAGAGCCCTGTCTTCCTGTCTTCTTTTCTGGGAAGCCCCTTCCACTTCATCCATGCAACAAGTTCCTATCACCCCTGGGCCCACTGCAAAGAAGATCACCCAGACTGGATGGGCAGCGCCACTGCACTCCAGCTTGAGCGACAGAGCCAGACTCCGTCTAAAAAAAAAAAAAAATAGAAGACATACTTTAGGAAATTCAGTATTTAAGTTATTTCTTGGCCTCTCAGCAGGGCTCTAAGTTTTCGAAGGGTGGGCACTTAAATTACACAGATTGGGTTTTTCTGTTCCTCTTTGAACACTGGGCTGAATGAGGAGGAGGAGGAAGAGGACTGAATCTCACAAAGCTGAGATGATCAGATACTGCCGGATGTGCCATGGGGCCTGGAGAGCTGACGTTGCTAATATATCACCCCGTTGGTGCCTACAGTTTCCATTCTCTGATTAGAGGTCAGGTTTGTTTGAATTGATGCTCAAATGCCTCTGAATTTGATCGTTTCTCATATCCTGAATTCTATTTCCAGTTCCCCAGAGTTTTATCTTAATTTTATACATTATTGAAGTTTTCCCAATAAAATGTCATCATCATCGTCATCATTATTAATTTTTCTTTTGAGATGGAGTCTCACTCTCACCCAGGCTGGAGTGCAGTGGCACGATCTTGATTCACTGCAACCTCTTTCTCTTGGGTTCACGCAATTCTCCTGCTTCAGCCACCTGAGTAGCTGGGACTACAGTGCGCACTGCTACACGGGGCTAACGTTTGTATTTTTTAGTAGAGAGGGGGTTTTACTGTGTTGGCCAGGCTAGTTTCAAATTCATGACCTCAGATGATCCGCCTGCCTCGGCCTCCCAAAGTGCTGGGATTACAGGTGCGAGCCACTGCGCCCAGCCCGTCATCATTATTGATGTCGTTTATTACACACACAGCATTGTATTTCCAAAGAATAGATACGGGCGAGAAAACAAAATCAGTAACTCTTCCTTGACTAATCAGATCGTTTTCAGATATCTGATATGTTTTGTCTTTACATTAATTAATGATTTTATATAGTCATAGGTGTAGGGAATAGTTTATAGTCAGTTTTTTTAATCCTAAAGCGAAAACATTTTTATTATAATATATCCTAAACATTTGATGTATCCTAAACATTTTTTCATTTTATTAAAGCACCTTACAAATGATCATTTTTAAAGAATGTGTAATGGTTCACCAAGTGGACAAGTCATATTCTAAATCAGTTCTCTGATGTTAAAAATTGAAGTACCTAGTAGTTTGCCGTTACACTTCTAAGGGTGCCACGAGCATTTTCGTGCATATAACTTTTTCTTCCTGGAAAATCTTTTGGACAGATTCTCAGCAGAAGGATTATTGAGTCAAAGGGCACAGTTTTATGACTCTTGACCCACATTGCCAAATTACTTTCAAATAAGGTTGTTTATGCTTTCTCCATTAACATGTCAACATGCCAGTTTCACCACAACCTCATCAACACGGGGTATTATTAGCTTAAAAAAATTATCATTCAATGGGTGCAAAATGGTCTCTTGTTAGATTTATATATTTTTTTATCCTTAGTGAGGCCAATTTTCTTTTTTCCATCTGTGTGTTTACCAACTCTCTTTGGGAATGCTGACATTGGCTGCTCCCCCAGCCAAGTTCGTTACTTTCCATGCGGACGCCTTCAAGTTGAGCCAGTTGCAACGCAGCCTTGACTTAAAATGAGTGAGCTTCAACATTGAGCCTTTGTGTGAAATTCAGCTTAGCACACTGGCCCCTGAGTTTGAAGACTGGGATTACAACACCCTGCGCTTCACGTCGTGGGGTCCTGCATGAAATCACTGAACTGGCCTTGTGGTCTTTATGACTTCCAACTTAACAGCTGTCCCCCTAGATTTGTCTTATGAGCTAGGCAGGGTTTTTCTTCAGAAAGCTTTGAGATACAGCTCCTTCAACTATTTTTGGGTTTCCTAGCTTGAAAAACGAAGAGAAGAAAAGTCCCTGTGTGTTCATGTTGTCTCTTTATTTGTGAGGTTGTTGTGTTTCTGGATGGTTTTTTCTGGTTTTCTCTTGCTGCTTCACTCACCACATCCTGTGGAGTTTGAGGCTTCTCTAGCCCTGTTTGTCGCTGCCTGTCTAACGTTGAGTGCCTGGAGCCCTCCCTAGCTCTCCAGCTGGGACCTTCGTCTGTAGGAAGGCCGAGGCTGGCAGGGAGAAGCCGGGATGGATTTTAAAGGGCCTTGTTGTTTCTAAGGAAGAGTGGAACTTACATCCTTGGGTTTGCAGAAATGCCCACATTCAACTCAGGGGGAATAAAAGGATGGGAGTTAGAATTTCAACTTACAGTTGCAGAATCTCAGAGTTAAAAGAAATCTCAGAGGTCATCTCTTCCAACCCTTCTCCAAAGCAGCTTTAATTGCCTGTGTGGGAGATTCAGGGCCAGCAGCTGCAGCTTCCCTTTCCCTGCCTCTGACTTGCCAGGTGAGTTTAGATGAGTTCCTTGCTTTCTTGAGTGTTTATTATTATTACTGATAAACAAGAGGATGAATATTTGAAGTTCTTCTGCTGTCTTAAAGCCCTCAAACTCCACTGGGTACTGAAATTTTGTATGCAAGCTTTATACCTGTAACTGGTTAAAGGAGAGCTGCTTTGATAAAAATAGGGTTGAAGTCCTCCTGCTGAACCTCCCATCTCCATCTGGCCCCCAGAAGTCACTCAGGAGGCTCTTTTGAACCCCTAGGGATTTGTGGAGTACAGTTGGAAAGGGCGGCACCATGACCTATGGTTATAACAACACCAGCACCTACTTATTGAACACTAACCAGGCATCAGGGGCTTGGCACAGGTCATGTTCAGTTCCTACAGACACTTTGGGGGCTCTGTATCCTTATCCCCCTATCACGGATCAGGTCTGAGCCTCAGAGAGGTGCTTGTTGCTCTGCCACACAGAGGTCACACAGGAAGGAAGTGGTGGAGACTCAGTTCCAGCCCAGGTAGCTCAGCAGCAAAGCCTGTCTGCTTCAGCTCTGAGCCTTACTGCCTCTTTGTGACTTGTGACCTTCAGCCTGACACACAGCATCCCAGCCTGCCCTGGAGTTTGGTTTTTTGAGTTGTCATCCCACCTGCCATCTCGGACAGCCCCAGTATTTAGTGTTTTAGGTGATCCCAGATCCACGATATGTAGTAATAGGCTAAAAGCATCAGTGTTCTCTAGAATACATCGTACCACTTAGCAAATAGCCTCTGTGACGCCACTGGTTTTGTAATTTTCCCAACCAAACTGTACTGTCCCTTTCTTACTGTCCTCATCACTTACTCTTGTTTGCACAAAGCCCAGGCTCTGATTTATTCCCCTTATCCTTAATTCTCTCATCTATTTCTCCAGGGATCACCCTCAGAAATAAGGATGCCCATTAGGTCTGGTGGGGATCTGAATGAGGATGGCCCTCAGGTGCTGTACATTTTCTGGGGGGAAACTGAAGCTGGAGTCTGGGCTTCTCAAGTGTGGGTTCTGCCCCTGAAGCTGTTTTCTCAGAAAGGAGGCTCCAGGTACTTCCTAAGCCCCCATCTATTGCAGGAGATACCTGAAGAAACTATGGACAGTCCAAAGATTGGATTATTTGAGAAATCTTGACTGGGCATGGTGGTTCACTCCTGTAATCCCAGCACTTTGGGAGGCTGAGGTGGGCAGATCACTTAAGGTCAGGAGTTCGAGACCAGCCTGGCCAACATGGTAAAACCCCGTCTCTATTAAAAATACAAACAAGTTAGCCTGGCATGGTGGCACAGTCCTGTAACCCCAGCTACTCGGGAGGCTGAGGCAGGAGAATTTCTTGGACCCAGTAGGCGGAGGTTGCAGTGAGCCAAGATCATGTCACCGCACGTCAGCCTTGGCAACAAAGCCAGACTCTGTCTGAAAAAAAGACATCTTGTATCCGTTCTGATACTTGCAGTACTAGCTGTCACCCAACACCTTGGTTCCATAAGCTTGAAGGCTTCTTATCACTATAGGATTAAGTCTGTAAACCGCAGTTGTAAGTTCGGTGCCTTTTGTCAGCTGTTCATCTCCCCTGGTTGCAGGCATGTTCTCATCCACATCCGTAGTGATGGGTATTAGGTGATAGCATGCTTTCCCATGCATTGCTGGGCTATCCTAGTGACAGTGTTATATTTACCGCAGCATCTGATGAGCAGAGCAGAGTCAGGGCTTATGTGCTAATGTCTTGTTGCTCTTCTCTTCTCTTGCATGCCTACTGCACAATGTCCCTTCTTTCAAGCTGCTGATCACAAGTTACCTCTTACAGGAAGTTCTCCATGAGTAGCTTACTTCTCTCTCTCTTTTTTTAAGAGACAGGGTCTTGCTCTGTCACCCAGGCTGGAGTGCAGTGGTGCAATCATAGTTTACTGCAGCCTCAAATTCCTGGGCTCAAGCAATCCTTCTGCCTCAGTCTCCCTGAGTAGCTGGGATTATAGGTGTGTACCACCATACCTGGCTAATTAAAAAAAGAATTTTTTTTTTTTTTTTTCTGTGGAGACAAGGTCTCACTATGTTGCCCAGGCTGGTCTCAAATTTCTGGCTTCAAGTGATCTTCCTGCTTTGGCCTCTCAATGCACAGTCCTGAGCCACCACATCCAGGCTTAGTTGTCATCTTTTTGTTTATCATTATTATTATTATTATTATTATTATTATTATTTTTAAACGGAGTCTCGCTCTGTTGCCCAGGCTAGAGTGCAGAGGCGGCACAGTCTTGGCTTACTACAACTTCTGCCTCCTGGGTTCCAGTGATTTTCCTGCCTCAGCCTCTTGAGTAGTTGGGATTACAGGCACGTGCCACCACGCCTGGCTAATTTTTTGTGGTTTTAGTAGAGATGGGGTTTCACCATGTTGTCCAGGCTGGTCTAGAACTCGTGAAAATAGGTGATCTACCCTCCTTAGCCTCCCAAAGTGCTGGGATTACAGGTGTGAGTCACCGCACCCAGACCATTATTATTATTATTATTTTAGAGACAAGGTTTTGCTTTGTTGCCCAGGCTGGAGTGCAGTGGCACAAACATAACTCAGTGTATTCTTGAACTCCTAGACTCAAGCTGCCTTGCTATTTTTTTATGTGCGTGTGTGTGTGTGTGTGTGTGTGTGTGTGTGTGTAGGTCTCACTATGTTGCCCAGGGTGATCTCAAACTCCTGGCCCCAAGTGACCCTCCTGCCTTGGCAGTTGCCATTTTTAGCATTATTGTTATTTGGACATTGTGATTAATACTTTACACAAATGACACAGTTTAACCTGTACCAAATAATCATCTTTCATTTATTGTCTAACAATAAACTCAACCAAATGTGTAAGTTCATCTATCTATTTGTCCATCTAGTCATCATCTAATCACCCAACAGAAGTTTTACCAAACTTCTTTTTTATATTAGGTGCTGAGTGAATAAAGTTGAAGAAAATGGGTCTCTAACTCAATGAGCTGGGATTCATCCACGCGTTCAAACAATCACGAGTGTTTGCACACTGCTCACTACCCTTGCTCGTTGATCCCAACCTTGAGCCCAGGCTTTGCATCCTTGTCAGCAAGGTGTTCCCACAAAGTAGCTCCCATTCGCTATGATATGTTTGCCCTCCTGGTCCTGGAGCCTTCATCTTGGTGGCACAAGGCCTGAACATCTGTCATATGAACCTTCTCGATGCAGGCTGGGTTCTCCAGGAAACAGATGCTAAGATGTAGATTAACAAGTAGAATGTTTATTATGGGATTCCTTTGGGATCAACAGCTGTGAAACTGAAGGGGAAGAAACCATAGTTGGGCAGAGGGAGAAGTGGAATTGTAACTATGTCTCAACAAAGGCCAATGCCAGGGGAGCCTGGGAGCTAGACTGATCCTTCAGAATTGTCCTGAATTGAGGTGAGGGCTGATCAGTCATTTCATGTGTCCCCCACCCCAACCCAAAGGATGCCTAATCTTGAACAAGGTGATTGTATTCGGCCAAGGCAGTTCCCAGAGAGGGCTGAGAGCTGATGGTCATCTGCCAGCACTTTAGCAACTGCTTTAGAAGAAGCCTGGATGGAGAAACATCCACTTTGTTTTTTTGTTGTGGTGGTGGTTGTTTTTAGTGAAAGGGTCTTGCTCTGTCACCCAGGTTGGAGTGCATCCTCGTGATCATAGCCCACTACAGCCTCGACCTCCTGGGCTCAAGCCATCCTTCCACCTCAGCCTCCCAAGTGGTTAGACCTACAGGTCCATACCACAGCATCCGGCTAATTTTTAAAATATTTTTGTAGAGATGGGATCTCACTGTTCTCCCTAGGCTGGTCTTGAACTCCTGGCATCAAGTGATCCTCCTGCCTCAGCCTCCTGAAGTGCTGGGATTATAGGTGTGAACCACTGTGCCTGGCCAAATATCTGCTTTGTTTGCCATTTTATCCCCAGTATCTAGCACATAAAAGCACCCAGTATTTTGGGGAATGGAATTACCTTTAAGCTTTATGGAAGCACTGTGAGTAAGTCATTTAGCAAATATTTATGATGTATTATGCTCCTATGACATGCCAGGCACGATTGCTACCCTTATAGAGGTTACAGTCTAGGGGTTTGGGCTGAGCGGTGGCTCAACATTGACTTCCTGGAAGAGGCAACCTTCATACTGGGGGCGTGACTTCCTGGACGATGGGCTCTGGGCCAGCGTTGGGCTCAGTGTTTCCTGGGCTCCCTAGAAGGTGGCTTATTGATCTGGAGAGTTGAACGGATATGGGATGTTTTCTCAGGGAGGGGGACTCTCTGTTGCAACCCACCTCTGGGTGCACCTGTCCACCGTGGGAAATTCCCTGCTTCACTTACCTTCATTGATGTTTGAACTCCCAGGAGCCTGGAACTTCCCCAGGTGCCCCATTGGCTTGGTGACTTTACATGGTTACATCATTTGAGTAATTGAAGAATGGAGGAACCATTCTTTTGAGCTAAGTGGAAAAAATATATTTTCTCCTCTGTGAGTCACCAAAAACTACAGCTTCTTTTTTTTTTTGTTTGAGACGGAGTCTCGCTCTGTCACCCAGGGTATAGTGCAGTGGTGCAATCTCGGTTCACTACAGTTTTCACCCCCTGGGTTCAAGTGATTCCTTGCCTCAGCCTCTTGAGTAGGTGGGATTATAGGCATCCACCACAACACCCAGCTAATTTTTGTATTTTTAGTAGAGACGGGGTTTCACCATGTTGGCCAGGCTGGTCTCGAACTTCAGACCTCAAGAGATCCATTAACTTGTCCTCTCAAAGTGCTGGGATTACAGACGTGAGCTACCGCGCCCAGGCTTAGAGCCCAGCTTGTACGCAGTTACTTAGCTTCTCTCTGTGTGTGTGTGTGTATAAATGAACTGTCATGTTTCAGGAAGTTCTGAGCAGGGAGGATGAGATGGAATCAGTGAATTTTAGATCTCAAAGAGAACTAGAGATTGCTTGGTCCAACCTCCTTCCTTAGCAAGAGGTCCCTGGTGGGGAAGGGACTGGCCAAGGCTACCCAAAGAACTTGGAGAGAGGTGCAGGGCATGTGACCATGTGCAAAGCATTTGCCAGTAGAGTTTGGCATTTTTTCCCGGCCCATTGACCTCCTGACAGGGCACCAGGAAGGTGCTGCACAGCCTGGCATGTGGTGGGTGGTGTTTATCTGCACAAGTCACCCAAGTGATCAGAACGCTTTTACGGAAAACAATGGCTTTGATGTTCTGGGTGACAAGACCAAAGCATGCTGGCGGGAAGGGAGGTTTTTGGGGTTAGAGAAATGAAAACTATTTACATTTAGGGCTGACTTAATAACTTAACACCTCTGAAGTGGGAGGATGTTTTTGAGGGAAAGTTGAATGTAAGTAGTACAAAAAGGAAAGTTTGAGGTAGAAGACTAGGAGGGGAAATACTCCTAATAGCTCAGGGAAAACCTCCCGGTAAGGTTGAACTTCCAGATGCCTCCTTCCTCCCCACACCCCCGCTGCATCCTCTGTTTCTACGGTGAGATTTGCATGGCACTTTACAGTTTCCAAAGCATTTCCTCACATATTATCTTCCTCAGTCCTCACACAAGGTGGTGCCACCAAAGGCTGTCTGACCACACCTGCGGCTTTTGGAGGGAGCTTGGCTTGGAACCCAGGGTTCTCTGAGTCAAAATCCTTTTTTCCTGGGACAGTGGTGGTCCTCACACTCCCTTCAAGGTGGATGTATAGACTTTAGGAGCCCAGTCTCTGGCGCTAGACTTCCTTCCCTCACCTACCAGGCTTCTCCCTCTGCAGAGGTCTTGGGTGCCTTTTGTGACCATTCTGTGACCTGGTTTCTTGAGATGTAAGATGGGGATAATATGAGCACCTACCCACCTTCTTGGGTTGTTGTAGGGATGAAAACATCTTCACAGTTCCTGGCACCTATTGGAGTTGGATAACGATGTTAGGATTACTTGAGGCTGGCTTTCTGACCTTGTTTTAACAGCAGCTCTAGCGTTTCAGAAACATAAGGACTGGACTTTTGGTGATCAAATGTAAACACTCTCCAGTAAAATCAGTGATGCTGCTGACTCTGAGTCTTTCATCATTCTAGTCTCTTCACCCTCTGAAAACAGGAGGATGTGTAGCGTAGCGAGGAACTGCCGTGTGCCAGGGACTCAGCATTAAGTAGCATGGGATTACTCACGGCTTCACACACATGGCAGCCTCACAGGTAACTTTGACACAGGTAACTTTGTCAATTTCTTTTGTTTCCTTTTGTATTAAAAAAACAAAATGGCTGGGTGCAGTGGCTCATGCCTGGGATCTCAGCACTTTGGGAGGCAGGAGAGGAAGGATGGCTTGAGCTCAAGAGTTCCAGACCAGCCTGGGCAACACCGTGAGACTCTGCCTCTACAAAAATAAATAAACAAACAATAATAAATAAATAAAATAAATGAATCAATTAAAATAATTAAGGAAAACAACACAAAACTTTTTGAATAAGTAAAGCATTTACAAGACACAAAATCCAAAAGGCATACAAAGTTTTCCAATGAAGACTGCCAACCCTCATGTCCCCAGACCCCTGTTTCTCCTCCCTGGGACACACACAGTTGTTGCAGGTTTCTTGGTCCTTCTTCCTGAAAGAGTCTGTGCATTATTGAAAAGAAGATGTGTGTCCATGAGTCCATCTACAGACGAGTGTTGAGCACCGGTTGTGCACAGCGCTGGGGGCAGTGTGGTGGGAGTACACAGGGCAGGGAGACACGGGTCTGGGCTCCCGTGCAGTTTGCAGCCATATTAAGGGCTCAGCATTACAGTGTGTGGGGCCTCAGCTTCAGAGGAAGGGCTGATCTTGAGGCTGGCTGCTGCTTGACTTGGAGTACCTGCCCTCCTCTGGCTTCATGTTGAGGCAGCCTGGGGTCAAATCCCAGTTCACCTATGCGCCAGGCTGCTGGATGGCTAGGGATGTGGTCTAATTGTTTCCTGATGGCCCTGTCAGCCTGGCCCTGGACTGTAGGAACAGTAGTA